>NW_006296625.1:2074632-2085535 GCF_000327345.1 Myotis davidii | reverse complement strand
GAATAAACTTAAATTTTGGTTATGGTTTTGAGTATCTAATTGGTTCTGAGAAGATAAGCTCATTTATAATGCTTCAGGTCACTAATATATAGATGAGATTAGTATATGGCATAAACAGCTCTAATGACCATGGTTATTGCTTGGCTCAGAAACAGATATTCGTCTCCCACTAGAAAACATGATAAGATGCAATTGGTTGCAAGGACCAGCTGCAACTACAGCAGAGAAACTGCTGTGCAGGAGCTGACCCTACAGAGAAGGAGTTGCTTCAGTGGGGTTTTGGTGCTCACCAAGTCTGTCCTTGAATGTGCTGCTCATGGAGGTGGTGGGGTTATAATCCAGTGTGATCTGAAGTTGTTCACCACATTCACTAGCTCTGCGTAAGGTCAGCCATCACTTGTGCTCTGCCTGGGGCCACCTGGCATGAACTACAAAGCCATCTGAACATGGCTGCTACTTGTTCTAGGTTTGGAGGTGCCTTGGCAAAGCCAAGCTGTGAACCAAGGCCAATGGCTGCCAGTGGTGGGCCTGGGGGTCACTTAGTTGAGAGGTTCAGGGCTCACTGGAACCAGATGCTGCTTATTTGAGAGATTTTAGAAAAAACTAATTCAAAATACTTTTTAACTTCTCTTGATATTTTTTTCTTTGACACATGTTATTTAGAAGTGTATTGCTTAATCTCCAACTCTTTTGGGATTGTCCAGCTATCTTTCTGTTACTGATTTCTAGTATAATTCCATCATGGTCTAAGAATATACACTGTATAATTCCCAGTCTTTTAAATTTGTTAAGGTTTGTTTTGTGGCCCAGAATGTGATTTGTTTTAGTGAATGCTCCATGTAAACTTGAGAAGGATGTGTAATCTGCTGTAGTTGAATGAAGTAACGTCATTTATATCCAGTTGATTGATGGTGTTGTTGATGGCCTTATGGATTTTCTGCCTGCTGGATCTGTCCATTTTTGATAGAGGGGTGTTGAAGTTTCCAAGCATGAATATGAATGGTGGAGTCATCTACTTCTCCTTTCAGTCCTATTGGTTTTTATCTCACATAGTTCCATGTTCTGTTCTTAGGAGCATACACATTAAGGACTGTTAGGTCTTCTTGAACTGATTCCTTTATCATTATGTAATGCCTTTGTTTATCCCTGATCATTTTCCTTGCTCTGAAACATAACTTGATTTTTATTCTACTAGATCAGAAGACCACACTTGGAAAAACACTGGCTGTATCAGTTTTCTATGGCTGCTGAAAGAAATTACCACAAACTTAAGACAACACAAATTTATTATCTTACAGTCCAATATGGGTTTCACTGGACTAAAATTAAGGCTCCTCCAAGGCTTCATTTTTTTCTGGAGGCTCTGAGGAAGAACCTATTTCCTTGCCTTTTATAGCTTCCATCCATAGCTAAGAAAGTATCTATCCCATTAGATTGGGCCCCAGATAATTCAAATAATTTTTCTCTCTCAAATTCCTTAATTTAATCACATCTGCAACGGTCCTTTGCCAAGTAAGGCAATATATTCATACGTTTCCTGGATTAAGATGTGAACATCTTTGAGGAAAGCCATTACTCTGCCTCCTACACTGACCTAATCATATTTGCTCTCTGACTGAAATATATTTTTCAAAAGTATATTGGTAACCCTGAACCAACTTTTAATGTGTGATATCAGGAAAATAGCTTTAATTTCTCACCCAAGAGTGGTATTTTAACATGGGAGTAGGACATTATAAGTTTGTTGATAATAATAACATTTTTCTGCCTTCGGGCATGGCCAGGGTTGGTTATAGTTAATGGTATGGATGACAGCTTCCATTAGCGGGGGTGCTACACAGGTGAATACAGCCCTGAGGAGGTATTGCTGATATTGAGAAAGTGCTGATTACTCAGGGCTGTGGCTGCCACCAGTTGGCTATTTAGAAGATGGAACAGAAAGGCTTTAATCCAAGTGGATGAGAGAAGTTGAACCTGCAAAGCATCCAGCTCAGGAGCTCTAGGGAGGGGGTTCCATCGAGTATGAACATAAGCAACCATTTTGAGGATTCCAGACTATCCCCCTTTAGGTTGACAGGTCACTGTACACAGTTACATGCATATCTTAATGAACTCTTTGCTCTGTTGAGCAGATATGGACTGCAAATGGAAAGAGCTGCTCATTCACTCAATGAGAATGTATTGAGTACCCACATTTGTTAAGTATTTTTCATATTAAGGCAAAAAAGAAATTAAATTTGGTCTTTAAGGTCAGGTTACCTAGGTTTAACTGAGTTCCATCACTTACTAGTTACCTAAATCTCCATGCTTGGTATCCCCATCTACAAAAACAGGACAATAGTACTTACTCTGTGGGGGTAGGAGAGAGAATGTTGAAAATCTGCATGAGGTAAAGCAAATACTCAAAAAAAAAAAATGTTACCTTTCATGTTATTGAAATTACCTGCCAAATTCTGGAGACACAAATGAAGGAAGACAAGTTCCTATACCAAGGAGCTCACAGTCTGGTGGGAGAGACAGGTGATTGCAACAGGGCAGCTTGCTAAGTACCATACAGAGGCAGATACACGCTACCCTGGAAGCACATTGAATGGGCAACCAACTCAGTGTAGACAGTGGTCAGGAATAGCTTTCCAGACACTTGAGCCACGTTCTCAAATAAAGGAGCAGGAACTCACCAAAGAATGAAGGAAAAGAGTTTCCCAGTGGGAACAGAATATGCAAAAGCAAAGGGGTGTGAGAGCAAGCCACATTCAGGATGCTGCAAAGTGGGGTACAGTGAGTAAAGGACAAGAAACAAAATTTAAATGGAGTTTGAGGCTGAAATAACTTTATAAGAAGGAAATAAACAATTTGACAGTGCCAGGACAACTGTTATTAATACCAATAAGAGAATAGCTGAGGAGTTCCCAGGAAAACTCCATTTCCTATTTTTGTGGCTAAGCCTTCAGTTTCAAGACTATCTAACAAACTTGTGTGTAAATATGTCAGAGGAATCAACAGATATGGGGAGAAGGATGCTTTGTTTTCTGAAGGTTTGAGAACCACCTGTTGAGAAGTAGACTGAACTGTATTCTTAATATCTATACTTTTTCTTCCCAAGACATAATATATTTGGGAAAACATTAAAAGAAAGTCAATAGACTTTTAAAAAGGTAGGAATTATCTTATTTTATTACTCAATAGTAAAAGGCATCATGCATGGAATAAAACGTTAAAATTGAACTTTTCCTTTTATCAACTTCATGGAAGACCCAAAACTGAAAATAAAGCAGAGATGAGTTAAATCATCTAGAACAAGGTCAACAAACTTTTCTGTAAAGGGATAGGCAGTAAATATGTTAGGCTTTGCAAGTCACATACTGTCCCCGTCTCCAATTATTATCATTATTATTATTATTATTATTATTATTATTTAGTATGATATTATTTTTATTCTACAACTCTTTAAAAATGTAAGAAAACACTCTCAGTTCAAGGACCATATAAGAACAGGCTACAGGCCTACCTGTAGAAACCATTCTCAAATCCCCCAACCCTGTGGCCTTGGATCTGAATGAAGTAAAGAACTGCTTCCACCCCCACTCTGGACAGTTGTTAGTGCATGTGTCTGGCTGTGAGAAGGATTGCCACAGTTCCCCATTGGATCACCATTAGACACCTGGCCTCCTACAGGGAGGAGCATGAGGAGGGGAAGAGGCCCTCCCAGGGCATTCACCATCTGACTTATAAGACTGCTCATTGTTACTGACTATCCCTTGTTCCAAGATAAAGGACAGATCTCTGGAGACAATACACGAAGAGAGGGCAATTTTAACAAGCTTTTGCTGTCTGGGCTCCTATTGCCAGAAATGAACAGTAAATTAGAATGGAAGTAGAATTATGGGGGTGTGGGGGAGAAGATATGTCACCTTAAGCTAGAATGGATGATTTAATAAATATATACAGGGTGTCCCAAAAATATATACACATACTGTAACAGCTGATGGCTCAATTTTGAAAATAAAATGTATTTTAATAAACACTGCCTTTATAACTATTTAAAGTGTGTGTATGCATTTTGGGGAACACCCTGCATTTGGCATTGTGGTATACTGATGGCAAAAGCTCTAGCAGCATCTTGGACCATGAGGACAAGAGCCACACTGGAGACAGGTGCCCCATGGACCTGAAATGAGCCTGAGCTCCAGAACGTGGTGGAGCTGTGATGGCAATGGCCATTCTGCTGCCTCTGGGCTTGATTTTCTTAAGTTCAAGACAAGGTTACTCGGTAATCTATGACACACACAGCTGAAACTACCCCTGAAAAAATGCAATTCTCAGAATTTAGAGTGTCCAAGGGACAAGGCATAATGCTGTCATTTCTACAAAAATTCTCCTGAAGGTGTAAACACACTAATTAACACAATACTTAATTTGCTTTAAATTTTTAACAAATCTTTCTAAAGAGATTTTTTAATGTTATCACTGTATTTAGAGAATGATGTTGTAAACACAGTAAGCTAAAAAGTCAAGAAACCTGGGTTTTAATCCAGCTCAGCCTCATAGTAGCTGTATGAACTTGTGAACTTGAGCAGTGCTGTTCCCTCTGGAATTGAGGCAGGTACTAAATGGTCTGTCTTTGAAATGAATGATTGGGATGACCTCATTTGATCATCACAAGAGACTTGGAAACAATAGGCTGTGTAACAGTAAAATATAGAACAAACAATGAGTGTTTTAAAACAAGATTCTTGAAAGGATGCCACTTTATCTGTGTTTTACTCAATCTGAATATGTACTTTTTATGATAGGGGTCACCTAGGTTCACAGAGTCCAAGAAATTATGAAAATGACAAACAAAAAAGAACTTAGTGCAGCTGAGCCCACTCTTCTGAATGTGAACTGTGTGCATTGTATTACAGAGTAGTTGACGCCTGATGAGTATACAGCAGATTCCAACATCCTCTTCCAAACTCCCTCTGGGGGAGCAGAGGAGCTCCCCTCTAGTGTGGGAAGGGTCTGAGTTCGGTTCGGATCCAGCGGATTCCCCATTCAGGCTCCATTTAACTGCTCCTCCAGGCTCGCTTTGTTCTCATCTCATGTGGCCTGCACTAATCGGGCCTTTTCTTCGCTGCCTTGATTGATTACTATTTGCAAAAGGCTTTAGTGCACATCTGCAAATTCTCAACCTTCACTTTAAATACCAAGGCCTGTCAAGTAATTGTTTCCTTGAGTGTAAGCTACATCATTCTAAATACTGCTTTTCTTTTTAACTACCAATAGCCTCTCTTTGTGTGTATCTCTGCCTTTCTCTCTTTCATCCCCAATGCCTTATACCTCTGCATCTGTAGCCACTAACACAATCAGTGGTCTTTGCCACACTCCCTGTTCTCTATTGAATTCCAGTGCTGGAAAGAATTATAAAGTCCACTTGTTTGGTTGTGAGAAGTTACTAATTAATAGTAGTGTACGCTCACACTGAATTCCCTGCACTGCCTACCACTGTAACACTCTGTATAACCACGGAAGCATTCCCCAGTGGTTGGCAAACTGCGGCTCAGCAAATTGCGGCTCGGCAAAGTGCGGTCGCGAGCCACATGCGGCTCTTTAAAGAGCTGCATGTGGCTCGCGAGCCGCACTTTGCCAACCACTGCCCTAGGCACAGCGTTACAAAGGTATTACTAATTAACTGCTTTGTGATAAATATCATACAATCCCTATCAGTACTGGACAACCAAGAATCATCTATTTGTATCCTAACTCAAATCCCCACCCCTAGCTTCTTCCCCTATTTGAATATCCAAATGAGCCCTGTTCTCTTCTTAGTCCCAGCAGCAGGAGTCTCACTGTGGCAGAAGACACGAGGAAAGTCAAGCCACTTGTGCCCCACACCTGCTGCCTTTTTCTCTGATTTCTCAAAGTCCATAAATTTCTCCCTAGCCTTCAAATATTAAGGAGTCAAAATTGATAACATTGCAAACATATTCCACACTGTGGAACTTAAAATTGAATCATGATGGCCAAGGTTTTTTCCCCCTGAATCATACTTATAATTCATTCTAAGACTCATTTCACAATAAGAAAAAGATTAATCATCTCATTTTTTATAAAAGGCAACTGATGTAATCATTTAAAGTCTGTTCCACATATACAAAAAACAGATGTTGAATATGATCTTTCAAGATAAATAAATGTCAAAAATATTCTTATATAGTATTTGATGGCTTTGGGAATTTCTGAAGTACAGAATATACTGTTCTACTCTTAATCCCACATGTTTGCTCAACTATCACCATTTGCCAAATAAACCTTAGTTATGTACATTAGATGTGTTGCAATAACGCATTAAGTCTCAACCTGCAACTCTCTAAATACTGTATAGACTGTGAAATTAGACATTGTCTCTAGTTCACAGGGTGTGACCCAGGTTTCTTTTAATTTCTGCAAAGATAGAAGCCCAGAATCCTATGCTGATACTATTAGAGGTCTCCTGCCACTGAGCTGGAGCAAGAACATCTACACACCTGCCACAGATACAGGCAGACAATTGGCTGCTTGCCATCGGAAGGAGGGTCACTGATAAAACTCCACCTCCAGAGGCCCTAGCACAAGTGACCTACGTAAGCCTGAGGATGGGCCAGAACAACAGAGGACCCTCCTGCTTTCACCAGTCTAGGAAACATGGAGGAATAAGCCACATCACTCTATCATTGTGAGAGGGGCAGGACCATGGAGAAAAGTCCATCTATGGTCCAGGCGGAGAAGGACAGCTCAAAGCTAAGAGTCAAAGGTGAACATTGAGATAAACCTTTGAGCACCCAGATCTTCACCTTAAGCACAGGACATCACTAGAGAAATTTGAAGACTGTGGCATGCTGAAGATAACCACTACAAAGTCCAACCCAGTTTCTCTACATTAACACCTATAATGGAATTAATAGGGGATGAATAACAAATATATATCTGGAAGATCCCTGAGTATGTGAAATTCAAACAAAAAATTCCTAAATAACCTATGAGTCAAAAAAGGTTTGCAAAGAAAAGTAGATAATACTTGGTATTAAATGAAAATGAAAATACAACGTATAAAAATTTGTGAGATACTGCTAAAAGAGTGCAGAAAAAGAAAGAATAGTCATAAATTAATATTTAAGCTTCTAGAAACATTTAACCTATAACAAGCATAAGAAATAGAATAATAAAGATAGAAGTGGATATCAATGAAATTAAGAACAGAAAAACTTTAGAAAAAAAATCAACAAAACCAAAACTGTTTCCTTGAAAAAATTCAATAAAATTTATAAATCTCTTACCAGAATAACCAGGTTAAAGAGAGAAGGCATGTAACAAATATCATGAATGAAAGAGGATAGATCACTACAGACACCACAAACATGTAAAGGATAGTAATAAATATTATTATTTTTTAATTATGCTCATAAACTTAACCACTTATATGAAATAGACAAATTCCTTGAAAGACACAAGCTGCCAAATTTTATTCCAAAAGAACTCAATAGCTTTATTAGTCCTATATCTACTAAAGAGTTTGACTTAATATATAAAAATCATCAAACAAGAAAACTCCTGGCTCAGATACTTTCATTGGCAAATGCATTTAAGGAAGAAATACAGGTATTGTGTTTTTAAAAGTTATTTCAGGTTACAGAAGAGAAGGAACAATTTCTCAACTCATTTTATGAGACTACTAGAGGCCCGGTGCATGAAATCATGCATGGGTAGGTTCTCTAGGCCTGGCTGGCGATCAGGGCTGACCGGGGCCTTCCAGCTGCTGGCCTGGGCCTTCCTTCATTCCGCACCGCCCCCTGGTGGTCAGCGCACATCATAGCAAGTGATCGAACTCCCAATCTTCCAAGGAACAATTTCTCAACTCATTTTATGAGACTACTAGAGGCCCGGTGCATGAAATCATGCATGGGTAGGTTCTCTAGGCCTGGCTGGCGATCAGGGCTGACCGGGGCCTTCCAGCTGCTGGCCTGGGCCTTCCTTCATTCCGCACCGCCCCCTGGTGGTCAGCGCACATCATAGCAAGCGATCGAACTCCCAATCTCCCGGTCAAAATTCCCAAGGGGACAATTTGCATATTAGGCAAAGAATCTCCAAAAACCACTAAAAGTAATAAGTGAGTTTAGGAAGTTTATAAGATATAAGACCAATATACAAAAATTCAACTGTATTTTTGCCTACTAGGAATGAACAATTGGAAATTAAACTTTTTAGAAAGTATCCTTTATAATAGCACCCAAAAGAGTAAATATTGAGGTATAAACCTAACAAAATAAGTTCAGGATCTATATGCTAAAAACTGCAAACACTGATCAAATTAAAGAAGAAAAATTAATGGAGAGATATACTGGTTTCACAGTTTGGATGATTCGATATTCTCCCTAAACTGATGTAGAAATTCAAAGCAATTCCAATCAAATCCCACCAGGATATTTTTTATACAAATTGAAAGCTGATTTTAAAATGTATGAAAAGACAAATAGACATAAGACGTATATATACAGTTGGTTGATTTCTGACATAAGTACAAAGGCAATTCAATGCATAAAGGAAAGTCTTTTCAACAAATAGTCCTTGAACAACTAAATATCCATATGCAAAAAAAAAAGGATCTCTGACTCACACTTCACATCTCCAAAAAACACTAACTCAAACCAGATCATAGACTTAAATGTAAAACCTAAACTTATAAAACAGTTGGAGAAAAATTTTGTGACATCAGGCAAAGTTTCCTTAGATATACCAAAAGCATGATCAATAAGGAAAAGTTGATAAATTAGACTTGATTTAAACTAAAAATATGCGCTCTGCAAAACACACTGTTAAAAAAAAAAAAAAAGAATAAGAAAAAGGAAACTGTAGGAACAGAAAACAAACCAATGCTTGCCAAGAGCTGAGAGTAGGGGAAAGGATTCGCTACAAGGGGCCTGAAGGGACTTCTGCGGTATTGGAAATATTCTATATCTTAATTATGGTGGTGGATATGTGGCTTTATGCATTTGTGAAAAGTCATAGAATTATACAGCTAAGAAGAGTAAATTTTACTGTAAATAAATTATACCTCAATAAATAACAAATATAATATTAATATATTTTACTAGCCTTGTATTTTCTCAAAAAGAATCCAGAAAAGTTCTTTTTCTCTCTCTAAGAATAGCAATAAGAACAGTATGGTTTTGCCAAAGTTTTGACAAGTAAACCAATAGAACAGAATAGAGTTATGAAAAAGACCCACACATATTTATAAACATAATTAATATAAAGGTGGCCTTGTAAAGCAGAAACATATTTCATGAATGGTATAATGGCAATCTGATATCTACATGAAAATGCACAATAATCAATTCCAGTCTGATTATGCATCTAAATGAGAAAAATAACGTTAATCTTTATAAGAGATAACATAAGAGATTTTTATGACCTATGTGTGAGCAATTACTTCCTAAACAGGCCATGACATATAGTGATCATGAAGGAACAGATTGAGTAATTGGGCAATATTAAAATTAGTAAATTTTCTTTATCAAAAGATACCATGGAGTGAAATAGCAAGTCACAACATGTGAGAAAACCCTCGCCACACATACAATCAAGAAAGGGCTTGTTACCATAACATACAAAAATTTCTGGTAAGTTAATACGAATAAGGCAGACAACCTAATAGAAAAATAGCAAGAGATTTCAAAGACATTTCACAAAGATGATATCCAAATGTCAGAAATCTCAAAAAAGATGTTCAAGCTCACTAATCTTAAGAAATACAATCATAGATACAGAGAACAAACTGATGGCTGTGAGGTTGTAGGGGTGCTGGGGGGATGAATAAAAGGTGAAGGAATTAAGAAGTACAAGGGGTAGGAGTGGGGTGGAGGAAGTCTATGGGGGGGAAAAGAGACATCTATAATACTTTCAACCATAAAGATAAATTTAAATAAACAAATAAAAAGAAGTACAACTTGGAGTTACAAAATTATCACAGGGATGTAAAATACAGCATAAGGAATATAGTCAATAATAGTGCATTAATTATGTAGGTTGCTAAGGGGGTACTAGGCTCATCAGGGGATCACGTAAGTTATAAATGTCTAACCACTATGCTGTATACCTGAAATTAATAGAATATTGACTGTCAACTGCAACTGAAAATATTTTTATTTAATTTTTTTTAGGAAATAAAAAGAAACACGTTAAAACTACCATGAGATACCATTTCACACCTACTCAAATGTCTAAAATAAAGTGAATAAAAATATCATGTTTTACCTAAGATGTGCAACATGAGGAAAACCTGGATGCAGTTGCAACAATCCCCAGAAGAGATGCAAGTTAAGAAGCAACTGACCTAGAGAACCAAGATGGCGGCATAGGTTAACGCCGGAGTTTGCCGCCTCGAACAACCATTTCAAAAGTGAAACTAAAAGACGGAAGGGACATCACCCAGACCCACAGGAACGCTGGCTGAGTGGAAGTCCTACAACTAGGAGGAAAGAGTAACGCATACGGACACTCAGAGAGGCGCAGTTGCTGAAGTCAAATTCTGAGGTGCGGAGTGCGCGGAGCGGGCTGGCAGCGGAGGGCGCAGTTGGCGTTTTCAATCGGGAGGGAGTCGCAGACTCTGAGCTCCAGTTCTGGGCAAGTCTCTAGGGACCCAGACTCAACGGGAGAAGCGGGACTGTCTGGCTTCAGTTGGAACTCGAAGGCAGCTTTCTCTCCGAGGTTTGAAGCGGTTGCTGGGACTCAGAGAGGCAGAGCACCGGGGACAGGACTGAGAGCGGCCATAACTGCTCTCTCTCTCTGCCCGCCCTGTTGATCCCGTGGGACCCGCCCCGCCCAAGCCCGGCACAGAGGCTTTTGCCCGATAGCCTCAGGCACAGGCGAGATTAGCACCTCCATA
>NW_006296625.1:2065171-2074106 GCF_000327345.1 Myotis davidii | reverse complement strand
AAAGAAGCAACTGACCTAAATAGGCAACAGCAGTGGAGATGGGGGGGGGAGCAACGTGTGTGAGAGAGCATGTGAAAGAATTGCCAGAAATGTACTGCTGAAATGCAAGGGGAAAGGAAAAATAAAGGAGACAATAACGTTTCACACAAATAAGTGACGCTTAACCACAGCATACTTCTGAAAATTTTTATCTTCTTTCATTGTAGGGGGAAAAAATCACGAATTATAATCAATAACTTGTTGAATCTTTTGCACACCCCGGAGTATTTATGTTGCACATGTCAGACACAATGTCAGAATTGCGCACATTACAAATCCTGCATCCACATATATATCTAGACAGAATAAAATTATATATTGTATGTTAAGTTTTTATCTCCACTTCCTCATAGTATTTTTGCATGTACTAGTATATGCAAATACTGACATCATTGCCTTGTAAATCTTTCAACTTTTGTCACACACACAAAAAAGCCATCTTGTACAAAGATTTTTTAATTGTGAAGACAAATCACAGTGATGAATAACTCAAATCTTGTAGTACTTTTCTCTGTTTGACTGACATTAATTTCCCAAGACCTTATTAAGTCTAGTCAGGAAGATTATTAAGGCCCACTCACTTAAATATTTCCAGGCTAACTTAAGATACATTTTATTTATTTTATGGGAAGCTCCATTTAATTGTTTATAATTTAAAATTGCCAGGCCACCAAATTTCCAAACATGAGACCCAGCTGCCTTAGGTCCTGAGTGGTCACTGGTCAACAGACATGTTTTGGAAGACAAAAGGCTGAGTATGAGTCAGGCTGAGTCTGTCCTCAGCAAAATTTGAAAGACAACATGCCTTTCATTAGTCTGCTTTATTCTGACTTGCTTTGTTTTAAGGAATCCCCCTACATACAGATTTGACCTCACTTTCCCAGTCTCCAAGTCTCCTTACCTCACCCCTAATCCTTCTTCTGGCTTTGCCTTCATCACGTTTGCTCTGATGCCGAATGCTATCTGAACTTCCTTCTCTTCAAAGTTAATCATTCGCCCACACTCCTATTAGGTAACAAGTTAAATAATGGGCTGGTGTTAATGGTTGAGGACATCATTGAACACTACAATTGAGAACACACTTTGTTTTATCACATCCTTAAATAAAAGTCATTAACATAAAAATTCATGGTAAAAGGATGATTTTTCAGGCAAAAATGTCCCTTTTAAAGTCTTTTAAGTAATGGAGTGTTAACCTTCTGTCCATTTAGCCAATATCAGTGATTGGCAGTGTTTGTTTTTTTATGGAGAATTTCTAAGTTTAGTCATTACCATATAAGAAGGATAAAGAAAGGAAAGGAAAGGAAATAAAGTATATTTCAATAAAGTGCACTAGAAATATAACATATCAGATCATGTTTGTAATGGTTATAACTGACTAAAGAATTATGAGCCCAGAGAATTTAAGCAGAAAAGGAAAAAGAGAGATTGTTAAAATTAAAGAACTGAGAGAGGAAAATTTAAAAAGAAAGAACCTTACAGTTATAAATGTATCATTTCTAACAAAGGAGTCTAATTGTGTGTATACAGAAATAGAATTGCAAAAGTAGTCCTCCACCTTTATTTAAATAATAAAATTCTTAAGACATTAATTAGCCATTAAATGTTATAAGAAAGTAAGTCATTTGGAAAGGAGGTGTTGAAAACTCATTAATAACAGGAAAATGAAGCTGACCTTCAAGAAAATTTGTTTTGTCAGCAACTTCAGAAGTTGTCCTCTGAATGATCTTTATCTCAGACAACCGATAAGAGATAACAAATTCCAACTTCTTTTCTCTCTTTTTAAATCTTTATTGTTGAAAGTATTACATATGCCCCCCCCCCAACCCCTCCATTGACCTCTTCTAGTCCTTCCCAGCCCCCGATCCCAGGCCTTCACCACCCTATTGTCTGTGTCCATGGGTTTATCCATATATGCATACAAGTTCTTTGGTTGATGTCTTACCACCCATCCACCCACTCCCACCTTCCCAACTTCTTTTCTTGATGTTTATGGTTCATTTCTCTGAGTTCCTTTGATGAGGCAGTGCTCATATTAGGAAACAAATGAGTTCTGAGTGCAAATTTTTGGTGTTCTTTAACTACACATAGATTTCAATCGAAAATTATAATGGAAATTTTCTAAATTATCCACTACAAATAAGAATTCAAAACTTTTTTCCAATAAAATAAACCAAAAGCTATAATCCATAACATTGGCTGAACCTGACGTATAAGGCCAAGATTTCTACAGGATTAACATATAGGAATTCCACTTATAGTTTGAACTTAATATCCTTCAAGCTGCTGCCATGGTGATCAGGGTCTACATAGTCCAAACTCGTGGTGGTGGCCTCGGGGAAGAAATCCAGCAGAGAGGACAGGGCTGAGGATTTCAGATACAGGGCTCTGTAATCCCTGGACCCAACTCACTAAAGAGGCCAGCATTGAGAAAGGTGCACAAAAATGTTTGTTGAAATGAAATAACTTAATGCAACCTCACAGTTTCATTCCTGCACTCCAGCCCCTGCAGGAAATGTGTGGCCCTTTCTAAGTCTTAAGGTTTAACTCTCTCCTTGTAATAATGGAAACATCGAATAGGGGAAGGGTTTTGGTTGTTGCTTTTTTTTTTTTTAATTTGACCTATTAGGGGACACAAAATTACCAAAGTTTCAACATTTAGCAAAGTGTTTATAAAGGTGTCGCTTTTTTCTTTATTCCTGAGAAATCTGTTAACTAATTGGTATTCTTAAAAATATTTTTGTACTGGTTTTTAAAAATGCTATTACTACATATTTCAAAACTTTTAGAGTCATCCCAGAAATGAAGTTTCCTGCATTCATTACTGAGTTTTCTGCTCTCCTGCCCAATGGATGAAGGAAAATTATTCTCCTTTATTTATTAAGATTCCTTTGGTGGCAAATGGCAGAAAATCCAATCACAAATAAGCTATGTTTTTAAAAGATAAATTTTTGTCTTTCCTGATTGGAAAGTCCAGGGGAGGATTTGCCTCGGACATGGCTTGATAAAAGAAATAAGTGATTCCTTTAGACACCAGCACTAATACTCTTTATTCCCAGCAAAACTTTGATATACTTTGATTGGAGTTGCTTAGGTCACATGTCTACGACTGATTCAATCACTGTAGCTACAGAAATATAAGGAAATAATTGTCTGAGGCCTGAGGGTGGTGTGGAGGATAGGCACCCAGATGACGGTTGGAGCTGTTGGAAGAAGGAATCAGGAATGCTGGAGTAGCAAACAGTAAGTAGCCACAACTCCACCTGAGGTTCCCTGTGACAGTGCAGACAGCCCAGTCATATGCACAAGTCACTTTACTTAAACAATGTCCCTGACTAAGACGGAGACAAGTAGAAAATTTGAAGTGTAAAATATAGTAATGAAAAACATTCTGGTCTGTTCTTTTTTTCTTGAGGTCCTTATGATGAACCCCAGTTTTCCAAATAAATGACTTTTCTTGACAGGGCTGCAAATACAGCTTCCATTTCAAGACAACTGGTCTCTCCACAACTACCTGGAACCTGATTCTAGTTAAGTCCCTGCAATGAGCTCCAACTTCCCATCACCTCCTATTCAAAACCAGCTCCATCAACTGAATTGTACTTTTTGACATGGGTAATTTTAATATATCTTCCCTCATTTATCTTTCTCAAAAAAAATCCTTCGACTTCATAGTCTGGATAACTCAGGAGCTTTCCTTCAGTCATGTTCTTTTTTTTTTATTTTTAGCTCTTCTATATTTGACTCATCCTCAGTAAGAGGAATTATATATCCTTCTAATATTCTTTTTCCTACCAATCAAGGAAGACAATATGGGCCAGTGGTTAGAAGTTATATATGTATGTATACATATATAATATAGATTCCTATGGTTGTTGAGATAATGCACTGGAAGCACTTGACCCACACCTGCACATAGTAAGCCTTCAAAATATATGAAAGGTTGCATTATGACTAATATTATAATTCCCGCTTTCCTGTAACCCAGAGGTCTCATTTCTCTGCTTCTCTGTGTAGCAAAACTTCTTTAAAGAGTTTCCCACACTCACTAACAACATTTCTCAACAGGTCTCTTTTCACTTCTGCCTTCTCCATACTTTATGATGCTGGGCATGAGACCTGTATGTCCATCGCTGAGCTAGTTCACAGGGATATTTGCAACCACCTCATCCAATCCACCCTTGGTCATTCCCCTTCCCTAGGGTGTCCCAGCTCCTGACCACAATGATAACTTTCCTTTCCACACTTAACCACAGGTGAAGCGCTAAGGGAGGGATGGGGAAAGGGAGCTCTAGACACTAGGAGAGTCTCTGGGGACAGAAGCAAAGTCCCCAAATTCCTTAGCTGTGAGGTGGTTCTTCCCACTCCTACCCTCCCAGGTTTTTTCACACTCCTTCCTTTCCTGGGAGGAGGGTCTTTGCCTTCCTCTCCCTCTCCTCCAGCTCAGGTTTCGGAGAATTCAAGGAACCTTTGAGGCTTCCAGCCAAACATTTTAGCCACTGGCCTTTCTGTATAAATCTCCTAGTCTTTGGGTTTGCTCTGGATGGAGATGACTGTTGTCTAGAGACATGGACTGGGGAAGGAGGAGCTATCAGTGGAAGAAGGTAAGAGTCAAGACATAGGTTAATACCCTAAGATATTATCCAGCCACAATTTTTGTTGTTATTCTTTTTGTTGCTGCCATTGCAACTGATGTTAAATTAACATTAACAACTCCAAAACTCACACTTCCACCAACATATGTAGACTTAAATTTTTATTTGCCAGAGGAATAAAAAAGGAGTGAGGTAAGTTTAAATTATATATTCAACTTGGAAGAATTATCTTCAACTTAGCACTATTCATTCAGTGAGACATTTTTTATCTTCAAAGCAATCAATCCCTCATTGAATAAATTATTCTACACTCCCTGCAGTGAAAACATTATGCTGCCATTAAAAGAATGAGGTAGGTCTCCATGTGCTGCTCTGAAACAATCTTAAGACATTGTTAAATTTAGAAAAGCAAATTGTGAAATGCTTTAATCCCATTTGTGCATGTGTTTTTTAAATAATGTGATTTAAAAATTTTAACATGGCTTCGAATTATGCATTGATATATGTACATGAAAATTTTTTGGAGTCGTACTTTAGAAACTGTTGAAAGGCATTGCCTCTGGTGAGTGCAATGTTGGTTAAGGTTTCAAATAATCACTTTTAACTGGACATACTTTTTTATTGTTTGATTTTTTTTACTATGTGCATCCATCATTTCATAATATGAAAATAAACAAAATGCATTTATTTATCAACTACATTTGAAGGTCTGTGTTCCTTCAGAGCATATGCAAGTTATAGCAACAAGAGATACAGATTTATGCTTTTAAAAATAAGTAAAAACATAGCTTAAGCATGAGAAATTAATCAAAAATCCTGTCCTTAATCCGTCTCCTTTCCCTGCTAGGTCTCTGAGTAACACATATACACAGACGAGAGTACATACACAGAAGGCAATGGCCATCAAGTACATACTCTATTGCTCCGAGTTATGGCCCTGCACACCAAGGCATGGCAGATCACCTGGAGACTCCTCATGCCTAGATTACTTAAATCTATGTAACCCAGAATTAAATCAATAAATGTGGCCACTTTTCCCCCTTTCTTTCCCATACCTTCAACCAAATATGAGGTCCTCCCACTCCAAAGCAAGAAAGGCTGATATAGAACACACCTGAAAGAAAAAAGTCAAGGCAATAGGACATTTTCTCAGGCCCAGAGCAGTAACAGATAATCTATCTCCAAGTCTGAGGCCAGATTACTCTGGTTTTAGTTGATAACAGAGTTTAACCGTAGGGCAAAGGCAGAGCACAACCAGTATTGTTGCCCTAGTCACCATCATTGACCCTGTGCAGGTGTCTCCACTTTGAAGTGGGGTCAAGTGCACTGTCCTGTGCTATGCTTGGTCAGAGAATAAAAAAGATGATCTACTTCTGCTAGGAGTCAACTACAAGTTTGTACAGAGTATCTCTTCAATATCCAGCTGTTTGCATGGAGACACCATGTGGTTAGTGAAGTCACTTTCAAAAGTATATTTTCAAATGGTCACCAATGTATCTACCTTTATTAAATGTGTCATCTTTCATTTCAGAATTAATTTGAATTAAATTTGGCTAGTATTTTAGTGGATGACAGATTATTTCAGTCTGGTAAAGACATTAACGTTGAAAAGCCGACTGACAAAAAGCATAAAATCAAATAAAACTCTGAGGGCTACTTCGTTGAAATAACAACATGATCTTTAAGTGTTTTTCCACACAAGATAATGCTTTAATGCCCAACCCCCAACATTATCTCACCATAAAAAAATACACATCCAAAATAGAGCCAGAGGTCCAGACTATGGCAGATGTTTCAAATGTTCACTGGGCTAATATTTGAAATACTGGTAATAGGTATTTATTCATAATATCTTTAACATCCATACATTCCAGAATTTCAAACAGTGCCTAGAAAATAGTAGGCAAGCAATAAATATTCATGGAATGAATTAATGAACACTCAAAAGTTAAGTCTTAAACCAGAAGAATATTTTTCAAATTCTGTGAACCTTATTTATTAACTTTGTGATTAAATTATCTCTGTCTTTTATTGTATTTCCCCTAATTATGGGTGATTTTAATCATCCTCAGAACTGAAAGTATTTCTTGGTAAAAATAACACATAATAACACATGTGTGCTATGTCACTCCACTGCTTTTAAATTTGCTAAGGAATTTAATGAAGATGTTTAATAACTCAGAATTAAACATGTATATAAAAATATCAGTCTGAATCTTTTACAGAGCCCATACATTGGATGTTTTACATGTCCATTTTCTGATGAAAATTTGTTCGGTTAAACATAAGCTATCTAGAGATAGTTAGAGGAATTAAGATTCAAACTTCATGCAACACCTGTAGAATCAAGGACCTGATCCTAGGCCAGTGAGAGCTGTAGCAAAGATATTTTAATTGGGGGACAGGTAACCAGGCCCACTAAAGACCACAAGTTCCTGCTGGTGGATAACCACCCAAGAGGCAATCAATACGATAAAGGATCTTTTGGGATGCATGTAGTTAAAAAATAATGGTATAATGATAGACTGCAGCCAGCTTATGAAGTGTGCTGTATATCAGCCTAGATATATTGAATTTCATTCTGTTGCAATAGGAAACCATCAAGAAATTTTAAGCCCTACCTGGTTTGGCTGAGTGGATAGAGCATTGGTCTGCAGACTGAAGGGTCTCAGATTTGATTCTGGTCAAGGGCACATGCCTGGGTTGTGGGCTTGATCCCCAGTAAGGGGTGTGCAGGAGGCAGCCGATCAATGAGTCTCTCTCATCATTGATGTTTCTATCTCTCTCTCCCTCTCCCTTCCTCTGTGAAATCAATAAAAATATTTTTAAAAAATTTTAATTAACTCACTGGCATGATTTTGAACAGGAGTCAGCAAACTGTCTAAAGCTCAAACCTGGCCCACTGCCTATTCTTCCAAATAAAGTACTATTGAAACATAGCCCACCCATTCTTTTTTTTTCTTATCTACTGTGGTGGGTTTTATTTTTCAAAGAAAGTAACGAAAATATCTTCCATTCCACATGCTTTTCTAGAACCTTACCACTCCCCAATCAAGAAGAAGAGTCCATGTCTCCTACCCTTGAACCCAGTTGACGCTTCATGACTGACTTCAGTAATACCTACTGAAGCTAAGTCAGAGAAATGCTAAGTACTTCTCTGTCTTGTTCTCTTGGAATGCTAGCTTTTGGAACCTAGTAACCACGCTGTGAGAAAGTCCAAGCAGTCTGTGGAGATGCTCATATGGATAAGAACTGAGGTGCCCAGCCCAGAGCCTTGGTTGAATTCTGGGCTGTCAACCAGCACAAATTGCCAGCCATGTGAGTTAGCCAATTTGAAAATGGATTCCCCTACTGCCCCCCATCAAGTTGCTTCAGTGAGCAGGACAAGCCATCCCTGCTGAGCCTTACTCAAATTGTAGTTTTAGAGAGTCAAATAAATGACAGTTTTTTATATTTTTTTGTTTGTCGTATTTTTTAATTTAAATTCTTTATTGTTTAAATTATTACATAAGTCTCCCTTTTCCCCATTGACCTCTCGCCAGCCACTCCCACTTCTCAGCACATGCCCTCAGCCTCCTACTGTCTGTGTCCACTGGTTATGCTTATACGCATGCATACAAGTCCTTTGGTTGATCTCTGTTGATCTCTTACCCCCTCGCCCACCACCTTCCCTCATAGTTGAACAGTCTGTTCAATGCTTCTATGACTCTGGTTCTATTTTAGTTCCGCAGTTTATGTTGTTCATTATATTCCATAAATGAGTGAAATCATGTGACATTTATCTTTCTCTGACTAGCTTATTTCACTTAGCATAATGCTCTCCAATTCCATACATGCTTTTGCAAACGGTAAGAATTCCTTCATTTTTACAGCAGTGTATTATTCCATTGAGTAGCTGTACCCCAGTTTTCTAATCCACTCATCTGCTGATGGGCACTTAGGCTGTTTCCAGATCTTAGCTATGGTGAATTGTGCTGCTATGAGCATAGGGGTGCATATTTCCTTTCTGATTGGTGTTTCTGGTTTCTTGGGATATATTCCTAGAAGTGGGATCACTGGGTCAAATGGGAGTTCCATTTTTAATTTTTTGAGGAACTCCATACTGGTTTTCCACAGTGGTTGCACCAATCTGCATTTCCACCAACAGTGCACAAGGGATCCCTTTTCTCCACATTCTTGCCAACACTTATTGATGATAATCATTCTAGTAGGTGTGAAGTGATATTTCATTGTGATTTTGATTTGCATTTCTCTGATGATTAGTGACTTTGAGCATGTTTTCATATGTCTATTGGCCATCT
>NW_006296625.1:2060824-2065150 GCF_000327345.1 Myotis davidii | reverse complement strand
TGATCTAGTTTCATTTTTTTGCATGTATCTGTCCAATTTTCCCAACAGCATTTTTTGAAGAGGCTGTCTTGACTCCACTGTGCGCTCTTGCCTCCTTTGCCAAATATTAATTGACACAATGGCTTGGGTTAACTCTGGGTTCTTGTTCTGTTCCATTGGTCTATATGTCTGTTCTTGTGCCAGTACCAGGAAATTTTGTGAACAGTCACACCCATTCTTTATATATTGATTATGGCTGCTTTTGATCTACAATGGGACACCAAGATTGTATGACCCATACAATCTAAAATATTTACTATGTGGCCCCTTATAGAAAATGTTTGCTGACCCCTCCTATAGACTAGTGTTTTAGAAAGAACTCTGGTGGCAGACAAAGGGCAAGGTTAAACAAAGGTTAGAAAAGGTTAGACAAAGGGCAAGGAGAAAATGTACGAAGCTTATCACTTATGAATATCTTCAGCATTTTCAGTGAATGAAAGGTGGGGCTAGAAAAACACTTCTTTGAGAATGAAACCTACATTCTTACCAAACATTGCCAGTACCTTGTAAAATCTAGGGTCAAAAGAACTCTGAATAACTAGTTATAAATTATCTTCTCAAAGTCTATAGTCCTTAGCCTGCTACAATAATTAAAATTTCATCAGAATGCCTACCTCACTTATAATTTCATTAAAAATCCCCACACTTCTTTCAAGTACTTAAGAGGTCTTTTTAAAAAACAATTATTTAACCAAAATTACAGAAGCCAAGAGCACAATCACTAATTCCTATTCTTGAAGAATTTGAAGTCTATTGGATCAAGCCATAAAAGTATATTCCCAGATTCCAAATAAAGGTGTAACAGCGGCCTAAGAAATTATTATGATAATTTCTTTGGAGGAATATCAATTAACCAACCAAACCTCCTATTTCAACCCAAACTGTGGGTCAAAAACTACATCAGTATGTCCCAACCTGATTCATGAGGATATGGTTCCATGTCTAAAACACAGGCAAAATTCTATTGATCTCTGAAGAATCCCAAATCACATTAGCAGTTAAAAACTCTGAGAGGTCTAGGAACTTTAAATATAAATTCTTGTCATTTCCAAACTCAGTTGGTCATGGAAGTTTTTTGTACCTTATCACCTATTAACACTCCACAACTTCTCATAATTGGGAGATGATATTATACAATTCCAAGCAGAATAATTTAGATTGAACAATTATCTATATGCATATGGCTGCCTAAATGGGTATTTGACACATTATAGCAGCTTACCTGCTTAAATTTTTTACTGTTGAAGGTTGTCTAGGCCCAACTGTAATCCAATCATCTTCACAAAGAAAGCATAACTTTCCTGTGTTTAAGAAAACAAATGACTCATGAAATTGTGTACCTGAAACCTGTATAATTTTGTTAACCAATGTCTCCCCAATAAATTCGATAAAAGTAAAAAATAAAATCATATGCCCAATAAGTTTGGCTAACAAATTTAATGAATTGTTCAAATAAGACTGGGTGACTTTAAAAAAAAAAAAAAAGAAGAAGAAGAATCTAGTCCAAGATGACAGTGTAGGCAAATTCAGTACTCGCTGCCTCCCACAACCACATCAAAATTACAACTAAAATACAGAACAACCATCATCCAGAACTGCCAGAAAGCTGGCTGAATGAAAGTCCTACAACTAGAGAAGTAAAGAAGAAAGCACACTGAGACTGGTAGGAGATGCAGAGGCACAGAACGGGCTGGTCTGACACAAATGTGTACCGATTTTTTAATAGGGAGGGAGATCATCTCTGTGGAGGCCACCTGGAGGAGTAAGGGGCCCAACCCTACACCAGACCCCAGGGTCCCAGAGCTGGGAAAAGAAGTAACAACTACAGCTGTAAAAACCAGTGCAGATTGGGGCTGAGAGACACAGAGGCTGCTGGAGACCCAGATGCTCCTCTTAAAAGGCTGGCACACAAACTGAACTAACAAGCTCCCACTTCCTCTGAGCTCCAGCACTAGGGCGAGGCTCTCAGGGACACAGACACATACAAGGAGAAACTGGATTGTCTGGCATCGGGGCAGAAACTCGGGATGGTTTTCTCCAGGTGGAGGTGCTTGTAGGGATCATCAGTCCTATGCTGGGACCTCCTCAGTTGCAGGGCTGACTGGCAGCCATTTCTGTTTGCTCCACCCTTGTGATTCCCTGAGACCCCACCCCACCCAATTTATAACCCCACCCGACCTGTGTGCAGCAGCTTTTGCATATGAATGGCTTGTCCTTACTCAGGCTAAAATCTGTCAAACAAGTTGCAGCTGGGTTGGGGAGCCCCAAACCTATCAATAAAAGCCCAAACTGGGCACCAGCACCATCCTGCCATGCTTCACAGCTGGGCCTCATCTGGGTACTTTCAAACTGTATACAAAGAGGAGGAATCTGCAGATCTCTTTGTAGCTCCTGCTGGGTGGCCCCAGGCAGTAGCTGACTTTACTCTTCCCTAGAGACCTAAGGGCCAGTGTACCCAGTGGTCAGTGTCAGACTACACTAGATTACACCTCTTCACATCCATAAGCAATTTGCTCAAGGGGCAGACTCAGTGAGCACCAAAGCCCCACTGAAGCAAGTCCTGCTCCATAAGGGTGTCTCCTGCACAGCAGCTCTCCTACTGTATTTGCAGCTGATCCTCACAGCCAATTGGTCTGGAGGTCAATTCCTCCCAGTGACACCAATAGCTCTCCAAGGGACTTGTGAGATTTTCAAGAATCTTAGTGAGAATGACAAAAAAAAAAAAAATGGAAAAGAACCAGTCAGAAATTAAGCACACATGGACTGAAATAAAGAATAATATACAGGGCTTCAACAGTGGACTAGAGGATCCTGAGAATCCAATCAATGATTTGAAATATGAGGAAGCAAAATACACCCAGGAAGAAGAGCAAAAAGAGAAAAGAATCCAAAAATATGAAGATAGTGTAAGGCAGTGGTTCTCAACCTTCTGGTGTGACCCAACCATAAAATTATTTTCGTTGCTACTTCATAACTGTAATGTTGCTACTGTGATGAATTGTAATGTAAATATCTGATATGCAGGATAGTCTTAGGCGACCCCTGTGAAAGGGTCGTTTGACCGCCAAAGGGGTCGCGACCCACAGGTTGAGAACCGCTGCCCTAGAGCGTACAAAGTCCGTTTTCCTTTTTAAAATGTCAATCCCTTTTGTTGAGATGTATTCAACACAAAACAAAAGCCAGCACTATCAGTGTAAAGAGAGAGAGAGAGAGAGAGAGAGAGAAAGAGAGAGAGAGAGAGAGAGAAACTAAAGCTTAGGGATATTACTTGATTTGGACAGTACCAGTAAAGGTGTAGGACTATCTGACAGACCACATCACTCTAGTCCCCTGGGATTAGTTGGTAAAATACTGCAAGCCCAACCTTGCCAGATAAAGAAATACAAAAGTCCCTAAATGGCTGTACATCTGTTGGTTTGATTCTTAGGTGTGTTCTACTTGCTCATGCTATTCTGGATCCGCAAGGGATCTGAACTTCTGAACCTTTGATTCTTCCATGCTTCACCTCTCAGACCTCCCGACGCTGTCTGACGGCCTGGCTTCCTGACCTCCATCTGTTCTTGGCCCCATTCAACTACTGATTCACTGGTCTTCATCTCCTGGCTCCCAAATTACTGGCTTAATCAGACTCTGACATCTGTCTGGCTCTCTCCCGACCCCCTGCCTGCCCAACCCAAGCCTGCTGTTTCCCACACAACTGCATCACAGACACCCGCCAGGGGAGGGGTTGACATTTTTTTTTACTGAAACCATCTCGATTATCCAGAACATTTGCCAATCAGGCAATTACTCTGCTGCTGGCTTTCAGAGCATTCCATGATTAAGCAACACTCCATATTTACTAATAGAGAAGATTCACGTGCCAGTTCTAACTTAGCCATGTCCGCAGAGACTACTTCTAACACAATCTATTCAATTTGCTTAATTTAAGATGAGATTCAGATGGGTGTGGGGTTTTAGGAGAGGAGGGGGTATTCTTGGGTCATTTTCTTCTTTGCCTTCTCTTTGGAATTCTCAACTGTCTTTAATTAAATTTGTTAACATCATGAATTTGGCTTTTGAAGCTACTTAAATTTTGTGAAGCACAGTGAACTGAGTACACCTTCTTGATGTTAATAATCCATAGAGCCATAGAGGTCCTATGTTTTTGTGCTATTTTAAATGTTTTTAACCTTAACATCCAACGCCAGATAAAAATGTACTCAAGGTTCTCAGCTGTCAGGACTGCCCACTTCTGAGAAAAGGTCAACACTGGCCTCTGTACACCCTTGCTGAGTCCCGGGAGTG
>NW_006296625.1:2052275-2060564 GCF_000327345.1 Myotis davidii | reverse complement strand
CTCCTCCCACTCCAAAGGCTCATTCGGTTAAGGGACGGCCATTTGTTGAGCTTTACTGTGGTTAGCCACCGGACCATGTGCCTTCCATTATTGCCCCCATGGTTTCCTCACAGCAACTCTTATTTATAAATATTTTTAAAAACTGAGACACAGAGAGGTTAAGTAACTTGCCCACAATTACACAGCAAGAGGGAGAGCAAAAGAAAAAGGAGAGAAAGAAGAAAAGAGGAATGGAAAGACACAAAAGGAAGATACGATAAAACCCAGACAGGGCATCATGATCAATAGGGTGCATGAGTGCCCGCTCGGCTCTGCACACAGCTGTGGGTAGGGACAATGATAGCTCGCAGTTCGACAAGAGAGAAGAGAGGATATAATGCCACCAAAAATAACAAGATATGTGAATCAAGAAAAATAGGTACCACATTGGAATATGTAATTGTCCTTTATGGATTAGAATATGAGGACATTTTAGGCTGGTTTCAGTTGTCTGTGTTTTTTCGGGTTTTCTGTAATGGGCAAGTAAGACTTTAAAGAACTTTTGAAACAAAAAGAATTTTTATTAAAAGGGCACTTATCCCACTCCCTTGTTATCACCACCCAGGCTAGTGTTGACAGATACTTTTAAGAGATACATTTTCCATCCTCACAGATAAATCAAAAAGATCCAGTGTTTATCCTTAGAGCACAAGCAGATTAATGAGCCAAGTGTTATAAATACTATCTAAACAACTAGGACTCTTTTGTTCCCTACGACTATGTGTTAGATTTATTGGTTTGAAATGTCCCCGTGACCACAGTAAATAGTCTGAGAATATGATTTCTAGTCTAAGTTTTATATTTCAAGTTAGATTCTAAGTGTTTTTTGTTAATTACAATCAGTAGTTCCCCATAAATCCTGAGAGCAGAGCTTAACTGCCAAGAGCGTGCCAGCTTCTGGAGCATCATCGTGAGGTTTTACTTCATGTCCTTCACTATGCAAAAGGAATTTGTTTATAAGAGGAGGGATTCAAACCATCAGAGGCAACAAACAAATGCCCGCATGGCTGGATCTGCCAGCTATCGATTCATGAATCATTTGGAAAATGTTGAAGTCCTGAAGCATCACAAATTTCATTCAATTCTGCTTTACTATTTGCACCAGAAATCACAGTCTTGAAAATGGAAAATGAAGAAAATGATCTCTGGACTGAAAACACATGCAACTCTACCCATAAGGCGAGATTGACAATAATCGGAACCATGTTTTTGTGATAGTTGAGAACTCCACCTCTTTTTTTTCTTTTTTTTAGGTTTAGACATTATGTACTCACCATAGCACAGCACCACTGATTCAGAAGATGTTAAATAACATGAAACCGTGACAACCAGCAGCTTTGTGTGAGAATGAAACCTCTGAAGAGACTGTAAATGATAAAATTATTCATTACTTCTCCACTCATCTGGAGTAGAATGTGTCATCAATTCTTCAGTGAACTGTTTCATATATTTTATAATGTGACTTCTAATTCTGATTAATTGGGGAATTCTAGCGCCTCCCAAATGAAGGTGAGCATGTGTGGTTTGGAACCATTAGAGATGTTTTCAACACATTTCAGGGAAATGCTTTTAGAAGGCTGGCGTCTGGAGTTCTCTCCAGTACTGGAGATGGCCCCCTTGGGAGCTGAGGGTGACCCAGCCCTCCACTAGCCTCTCCCCAGACAGAGGTGCATGGCAACTGTGGTCGAGCCATATTCAAATGGCAGGCTTCTACCCACCAGTAATCTAATATTTTCCTCTCAGGAGAGAGAAACACCCTTTTGATTATCAGCAGAATGCAAAAGGCTTTCATCCTCATGATTTTTTCAATCATAATTTGAAGTTATCAATTCAGCGTATATTATAAAACTTAATTTTTAAAAATTACAGAATCTCATTGGATCTACTCACCCTATTAGGGAAAAAAAGAAGAAGAACAAGAAGCCCTCCAGTTACATGTGCCTTCCTGGAATATCATCCTTTCACTGAGATGAAAATTCCACCTACTAGTTGGTGCCTACCAAAAATAAATTTTTGTTTACGTTTCATATGTTCTAGGTCAAAATAGCCAGCCTTTGCTGATGGTCATACGATAGACTTGTTGTCAACTTCTTTCCCTTACCTCTGTGTCCACCAGAATTATAGCCAGTCTATTCATTCAAGGTCAGTTTAAACTTAAATTTCTTGTCCTCCTAGAGCCAAACTTGGAAAGGCCTCATCTCCATAACCTTCTGTTCTGATGCTCCCTGAATGTGTAGATGCTCCTTTACCCACCTCCAAACACACACTCTGGAACCTCACAGCTTTTCACCCTATATTTTCCCCAAATCTCACCTCCCTTCCTGCTTCAAGTCTTTGCCTAATCATTCACTTTGTCACTCTTTGACACTATCTGCAACCCCCTTAACCTGCTACCCAACCTCACAGCAAAACTCCAACCCTGGGTAACCCAACTGGCCACTTTTACTGCACTAACACACAGGCCACTGAGTACTTCCAGAGAACTGCAGCTTTTCCCATTCATACCAAACGATTTCAAATTTCCTGTCATGTTTTCAGGCCCCTATAATTTTCTACATATTATCCCCTCTATTCTTTGCTAATCCCACTCATAGATCAAGACTTGCTCAAGAATACAGCCTCTAAGAAGCAGTTTCTGGTTCTGTTCCACCCACTAACTTCCCCATTTAAATGTCCTTCTATACTTCAAATTATCCTATGGATGACTCTAACACAACATTTATCTAACTCAACAGGAATTAATGGTTTACCCATCTATCTTCCCCAGTAGACTGTGAATTCCTGAAAGAATCCTAGAGAAATAAATTTGAGCCTGATATGTTATCAGAATTACAGAGGTACTTTTAAAGTACACACTCCCAGACATTATCTGTATTTCCTGTATCAGACTATCAAGAAGTGATAGTCAAGAGTCTGTATTTGTAAAAGCTTCCTTGGGTAATTTTGGTAATCAACAAGATTTCATTATAATTGCCTAGTGTACATTCTATAGTTCCTAGTAAAAATTGTTGCTCAATAAATACTTTATAGCAGGACAAAAGGGAAAAGTGGATGGGGGGTGGAGATAGCTTATAAAATGATTTTCAATGATCTTCACCCCCCTGGTATCCACATCCTGTGGAACCCCCTCTCCTGTGTCGGTTGGACCTGGTGACTTCCTTCCAGTGACTGCAGTAAGATCAAAGTGACGAGATGGCATTTTCAGAATTAAGATTTTTTTTAATAAATCAACAATATACAAAAAATAAAGTGTTTTTAAGCAGAACCACACAAGAAAACAAGGTTACATATGGATCATGATGAAAATATGGCCATTGGCTAATTCGCCTCACTACAAGAACCTAACCCCACATTTCCCCTAAGAGCAATGATTCACTAATTCTGCAACAACTTTATAGAACATGACTATCACAAATAACAAGAATCAACTGTACTAGAAATTTTGCTTTAAAACATCATCTATTTATTTATTACAATACCATCTAAATGGGGAGATGGTAAGCTGTTTTAGTAGGATATGGTATGAATGTGAGGGAAGAGAAGTGAGTGTGAACTATTCTTTCCATAAGCTGATGTGAAGGAAGACAAGATAGGATGGTAGCCAAAAGGAGAATGAGGGCCAAGAAATATCTATGCAGTGAGCATTTCTGTATGTCAAAAAAAGATGCAGTTAAATTAGGCGTTAAAGATAGAAGAAAAGTAGAGGTGATTATGGATCAAGTCCTAGACAATCTGTGGAAAAGTACAATCTACAGTTAGATAGTAGATTGTCTTTGAAATTAGGAATACTGCTACCTTGGAAACAGGGGGGAATCAGATAAGAAGGAATGAGTGTCTAGATAACATTGTAAAGGGAGAGTAGAAAGTTGAGAAGTTTATAGCTGTGATGCTTGAAGAGAACAGAAGAGTAAAAGAAATATCAGATTGGCACATTCTTAAATGATAAGAATGAATTGTGATTGGTCAAAGATGACATTCCTTTGACACTGATCCTTCTACCAGGCTGGGTACTTGCTTTTCCTATTAAATGAAGTTTGAGTTCTAGTAAGGATTTCTTTTTTACAAAGTGCATCTCTTAAACTTCTTGTCTATGGATGTATTGGTTTAATGGTTCTGCATGTATTCTTTAAGCCTTATTGTGTCTGTGAGAGATCTCTAAAGTCACATCTACCTATATAAGCTGAAGGAACAGCAGAGTCCAACAGCTCATTGTTAAAGCTTCCAGTTGGTACAAATTATTTGGAAATTAATTGCTGTAGTAGTATCTTACCATAGTATAATTTTAAATAAACACATTAACAATCACTCAAGAGCAAGAATTATTTCAAATGTATACATTGATTTTTAAAACTATGCCTTGGTGTGAGAATAAAATGAATAACTCTTTATTCAACATCTACATATGCACAACATATTTTATTAGCAACAACGATAGAAAAATGCATAGACTAACATACAACACAGTTTTCAGAGGACTTATAATCTAGTTGAGAATGTAAGACATGCACACATAAAAAAGATAATCTATACTTCAAGGTAACATATGGACAATAAAAAAAATTGATGAATCTGACAATGATGGTTACAGTACTGCAGAAGAAGGGCCATTACTATGTGTGGGGTGGTTGAGAAAGGTGGTGTTTGAATGGGGCTTTGAAAGATGTAAATAATTTTCAAACGTAGAGGGGAAAAGCATGTGGTATTCAGATAAAAGGAAATGGTTTTAAAAATGCAAGGAATATAAACTATGTCATGTTCTGGAGCCCATGACTAGACTGATTTGGCTTCAGTGCAGATTCCATTCCATTTGTAAGAAGCGCCTGGAGCACCTACAGCAGGGTAGCCCTGCATTAGGCACTGGGACATCACAGAGTAGAGGGAGCAGAAGCCAGGAGGCTTCTCCTCGCAGGCAGCTCCTAATCCACTGGCGCGAGGCAGGCAATAAATAAGTCAACAAAAAATGATAATTTCAGATAGTGATAAGTCTGCAAAAAATATATAAAATCAGAAAATAGAATAGAAAGTGGACAGAACTCTAGCTTAGATTGGTTGGTCAAGGAAGACCTCTCTGGGAAGGCAGCATCTGGGCTGAAATCCAAATGACCAGAAGGAACCAACCATGTGAAGCTCTGGGCCACCAACACCCAAGTCGGAAATGACAGGAACAGGAAGAGCAAAGGCCGTGGGGTGGGAACAAGCTGGCATGTCAGGGATAGAACAAGGCCAGGGTGATGGAGCACAGTGAGCAGCAGGAAGGATGGTAGCAGAAGAGGGGAGTCAAGTCACGGAGGGCCTTGGGGCCAGCGCAATGGATGATATGGGGAGCAACTGGAAGGTTGTGATATAAGCAGATATATTCCATTTTAAAATTTCCTTTTATGTGTGGAAGTTGAGATTTGAAGGGGGATACATGGAAACAGATATTTAGGAACTATTAAAGTCATCTAGTAAGGGAGGATGGCAACCCAGATCAGATGAAAGCAGTGGGTGTGATGGGAAATAGTCCTGTTTGGGTGTAGTTAGCAGGTGACATGGGTAGAACGTGGTGCCAGCTTGACTCTGATGGGGGTCACGAGGGAAGCGTGGAAATCCAGGATGATTTCTGGCCTTTCAACCTGATGGTGGATGGTGACGCCATGTTCTCAGATGGGGAAGCCTAAGGGAGGAACGGTGATGGAAATGGGAATTACAAGTCCTTGTTTCAGACTTATAACATGTGAGATCTTTATATCTAAGTTGAGATGCCAAGTGGGCTGTCGGATTTGAAAATTAAGTGTTACATAGAAAGATTACAAATTAGTTAAGCAGTGTCACAAATGTCTAGGAAAGTTGATGCAGACTGTGCACACCTTGAATAAATATTAAGGAGATGGTCTTGCCCAGCCAGCGTAGCTAGTGATTGAGCATCAACCTATGAACCAGGTTTGACTCAGGAGGTCACAGGTTTGATTCCAAGCCAGGGCACAAGGCCAGGATATAAGCTTAATCCCCAAAAGGGGGCATGCGGGAGGCAGGCAATAAATGATTCTCTCTCATCATTGATGTTTCTATCTTTCACTCCCTCTCCCTTGCTCTCTGAAATCAATAAAAAATTATTTTAAATTATTTTTAAAAAGAATATAGCCTTTAAATTTCAGGAATAAGAAGCCATTAAGTGTTTCTGTGCAGATAGTGACAAAAGTGGTTTGGGAAGGTTTATAAGATTGCAGGGTGTAGGGTTGAAAAGTCCTAACAGAGTCCGGGGATAAGGTAACCGACCATTAAGGGGTAAGTGAGGTCATCCACATTCAAAATGATTCAAGTTATTTTCCATAAAACATAATTTAAACTGAGAACACTAACAAAAAAAAAAATGAAAAGCTTTTTTTATGACTTTTCAGAGACTATAAAATTCGAATGTTTTCTCACAATTTTTGTGGCTTATGCTACTGTTTTTCATCAAGTGAACTATAAAGATGACAGTTTCTCCATGCACAGCTGATTTTGCCATTATGGTGGTCAAAATCCCTATAAAGCCAGCAACTCTGTTAAACCATCCATCATCTCCAATCTATTTTACCTAATTTTTACAACTGACCTGGCCAGGGTGGTATTTCTATATACATCAGTCTGACCTGTATAAAGTGGACAGAGCAGGTGCCCCTCACCCAGCTAACCAGGACTGATGTGGTGGCTTTTCTAGGGCAGTTCAATCTTGAGTACATCGCTGGAAATCAGCATGTGTCCTGCCCTGCCCAACTCTGAAGTTTTTCATCCTTTCCTTCTACTTCCCTTTTTCCTGTCCATTTTCAAATGGGGGCCTCTAAGTGTCTAAAGTGAGTGGGAAAAGAATACAGAAGATGCCTTTCTGAGTGGATCAAAGAATCATGCCAGTGGGGAAAAAAGACCATAAAAATGTTTCAGTCATCAGCAACTAGAAACAAGATCCAAGCGTGGTTATTTCCTAAACTTTCACAGCAAAAATATTCCCCAATCTCTTGCAACTCAACTCTGGGGCTGGTGTCATTAAAAAAGACTGAAGGAGTTGAAAATAACACAATTCTGTCTCATTTTTTAGTTTTTGCATATACACATGTTGTTTACTGCTCATACAAGCAAATGACCAAAAGATAGTAAATTTTAAAAATATATATTTAAGCACTTTTTCCTTAGACTTACACAAAATTTTGGGGCAAAAATGTCCTCATAAATTATGCATTAAACATAATAATGGCGTGTGTGTGTGTAAAAAAAATAATAATGAATGTGATAGTGAGAGTTGTACACTACTGCAAAAGTCCACTTATCTCTCTGAATGACACTTCTATCACCTGTCAAATTGCTGTATTAATTCCCCCTTCACAGTTATATTTCTATTAATATTATATTTCTATGCTAAAAGTGGTAGAGTACTATATAAATATCATTTAACATCTATATATATAAAAGCCTAAGCAACTGAATGACCAAACAACAGAACAACTGGTTGACCGGTTGCTATGATGCACACTGACCACCAGGGGGCAGATGCTCAATGCAGGAGCTACCCCTTGGTGGTCAGTGGGCTCACACAGTGGGAGTGCTGCTCAGCTGACTGATGGGCACCAGATGCTGGGCTCATGGCTGGCTAGAGCAGCTGTGGCTGCGCAAACCTCTCCCACCCATACGGCAGCACTATCGAGTGGCAGTGGCGGCAGGCACAGCAGAGCCAGGATGAGCAGGAGCGGTATGGCGTGGCACCTGGCCTGGGCTCAGGCTCCTCCCCGGCCACCTGTCACTTCACACACTACTACATCCCCTGAGGGGTCCCAGATTGTGAGAGGGCCCAGGACAGGCTGAGGAACCCCACCGGTGCACAAATCCGTGCACCAGGCCTCTAGTCAAATCATAAAACAGTAAAGGAAAATAGTTCAATAATATGGAATTTTCTATATAGTCCCTCTGAGATAAACTAACTTTTAATAGAACGGTGATGATATATCAGTTCAAATTATTCAATTAAAACAATTAGAGTTAACCTAACAAAACTTAACATCCATGTGTGTGGTAAGCAGCCTCTAAAGTGGCTCCCAGTGATACCTATCTCCTGGTATCCACACCCTTGTGTAGCCCCTTCCCCTATATGTGAGCTGGACCGAGTGACTCACTTTAACAACTAAAATACAACAAAAGTGACGGGATGTCACTTCCAAGATTAGGTTACAAAAAGACTCTTTTCCTGTCTTTTTCTCTCTCTTCTGCTCTGTTGAGTGCAAACTCTGGTTGAAACCA
>NW_006296625.1:2046513-2052109 GCF_000327345.1 Myotis davidii | reverse complement strand
ATGGAACTGAGGGGGCGGTCTCTGCACAACAGCCAACAAAGAACTAAATCTTGCCTATAGCCATGAGTGAGCTCGAGAGTGAGTTTGGAAGCGGATCTTTCCCCAGAAACACCTTGATTGCAGCCAGGGCAAGACCCTGAGTTGCACCCACATTGTTGATCCACCAAAGCTGAGAGTTAATAAAAGTTTGTTGTTTTAAGCCATGAAGTTTTGGAGTAATTTATTACACAGCTACAGGTAACTAATGCAATCCATAATTAGCTGTGTCCAAGGAATAAAACTGAGAGTAATTAAAAAGATTTCAGTGTTTGCAATTGATATTTTATAGTTATCAATTTCCAAGTAATTTTGGTTGAGTCCATGTCCCATAGGAGTACACAAGCCAACAGAGCTCCATGGAATGGAAGCAGACCCTAGATGGGCTATCCTGCCTTTTTATTATTATTAAATAATTATAAGCATTTATTTAAGCAAAAGGAGCTGCAGCCCAAGTAACACAGATTCAGGTACTGACACAAACTGAGTTCTCTGAGCTATCCTGCTTTTGTCCAAGGAAATTTATCCCATCAATTTATGTTATATATGGTAATTCATAAATCTATGCCTGGTTTGTATAACAGCATCTATAGGGTCTTCTTTTACTTAGAAAGACCCTTCTATAAAACTTTTGCCAAGATTTCTGTCAACTTAATGTATATCACCAGGAAGTCAAGACTTCCCAATAAACCAAAGGTGGTTACTTATTCCTCTCTTGGTGAAATTGTATGCTGTCTTCTGCCAAAAGAAAAGAAATAGAAGCTCATAATCATAATATATTCATTTGCCTTTACTGCTAGAAAATTTAGAGTTAAATTTAGTATGGAAAAATAAACAAAATGTCTGTCCTTTATATTTCTAAAGTAGAATAAGTAGTAGATCATCTATTCCCTGTCTTGGGCTAATGACAAACATTTTTAGAACTCCTAATTGGGTTTATCAAGAGGACATGAAAATACTGTCCACTTATTTTGAAACAAATATCTTTCCTCTTTAGGACCAAAAAGAAATAATGTTAATCTTCTGTTCCCCAGTTGTAAAGGAAATGAACTCACTGAAAACTACTCTCAAAATGAAAAGCAAAGTTGAGGAATCAGTGAAAACAAGATAGACCATACACAAGTCTGGGACTAGAACCTGCTGCCAGGCTAACTTTAGTCTCTCAGACAAAAGCTATCCAGGCAGTGACCAACGTCCAATGACGACCATAGGGACCCAAATGGTATTTAAAAAGAGAGAAAAGTGTAACCGGCAGAGTGAAGAGTCTGCTTCGGGGAGTATCACACAACACTGAGCAATATAAACCAAAGCTTTCGGATTTCCATATAATTTCTAAGATATCTAAACTGTCTATATTTTTCTGGAGGTCATAGGCTGATATAAAGGAAATATTCCATCATTTAGGGACTAGGGAATATCTAGAGACGATTCTTTTTAATGTGTTAATGCGGGTCCAGCTGACATGTAGATGCTACCAAAAAATGTGCCTTTCATCAAAGCTTTTCTATCCACACGCCCACCCCCCACTCCCTGATACAGAACTTCTCTCTTATTTTCTCAGTATCTTTAGGCTTTGGGGTATCCTTGGAGACAGACTTAGCTGACAGGTCTTAGCAACACAAGTGACCACAGTTAATTCCTCTCTTCATTTCTATGATCAAAAGCAAGAGCTGTGAATTGATCTATTTTGTTAAAGAACAGTTGAAGATCAAACTTTTGCCTTGATTTATTCATTACAGGAGGATTTCGGCATTTCAAATACTATTTAAAGTCGAACATAGTTTTAAATCAGTGAACAGCCAGCACATTTGTCTCTGAGGCCAGCTAAAGTTGGGGAAACATAAGGATAACTAAGTATTAAAGAAGGATAAATTGTATTACCCCGGATGGTTGCATTCTTCCTACCAAACTGACCACATACCCTAAGTTATACAAAAATTGTTGTCGTTTTGAACAAGGCAGTAAGAAATATTGACCTTGGTGGAGTACAATACAGGGGGCAGGACTAGTCATTGTAATCTGCCAACCGTCTAGGAAACTCCACAGTCAACACATATTCCAATGACTTAACTGAATGCCCATTCAGGTTGTATGAATTTGCAAGAGCTGCCATAAAGAAGTGCTACAAACTGAGCAGCTTAGATGACATAAACTTACTGTCTCACAGTTCTGAGTCTGGAAGTCCAAGATCAAGGCATCCGCAGGACCTGAAGGCACAGAGGGAGGATTTATTCCCAGTGTCTCTCCTGGCCTCTGATAGTTTCTTGGCTTTTGGCAGCATAACTTTAATCCTCACATGGCATTCTCCTAGTATGCATATTTGTGTCCAAATTTCCCTTTTTTTAAGGACACATGTCATAATGGATTAGGAGTCTGCTCTACTCCAGTATGACCTCATCCTAACTTAACTAATTACATCTGAAACTACCCTCTTTCCAAATAAAGTCACATTCTGAGGTGCTGGGTGTTAGAACTTCAACATACGAAGGGAGCACAATTCAACTTATAACAAGGGTCACTAGGCATTTTTGCTGATAAGCAAGTATGTGAGCCTTGATAAGCCATTGTGACTACCTTAGGGGAGGGGAGGGGAGAAGAAGGTGACACTGCAAGAAACATTCCTGGAAGAAAAGCCTGACCTTGTAGCCAAGACAGAAAGGTGAGATTTACCTACGCAGAGGATATCCTGATTTCTCTTTAAAAGAGAACTGCGGGGTAACATTGAGTATTCAGTGGACCCCAAGGGGAACGGGGCAGAAAAGAAGAACCATCTGACTCATAGATTTTATAGAAGAAATATTAGAACCACTTACTTTTTCAGATGAGGAAACTGAATTAATGAGTGGTAGAACTAGGACTAGGTTCCGGATCTGTTGATATTCTATCCTGTGTCCTTTTCTCTACATTACAAAGATTAGAAATTCAAAATGAGTCCAGGATATCCAGGCTCAAAAAAAGTGCCAACACATAATTACTTATCCTTGCATGTCTAGAACTCAGGGAGAAGTCCATGCCCAACATATTCCCTGCTGTTTATTTCATTTGGCCTAGGACACCCACCGGTTTCAGGGCTGATGCGTAAGTTAACACTGCCCTCTAGTGGCCTTGTGCCAGCTGCCCACTTGCCTGTCTGCCATCACCAGGCTCAGCCTCAACTCAGAGCATGGAAGTCACCAGCAGTCCTTTCCTAAGTCTGGGTTTCTCCCAGCAGCACATTCTGTGCGTAATTAAATACACACAGTTCCCAGACTTGAAGGCAAAAGTATGTTTTCTCAACATGGGGGATGGTTATCCCTCATTTCACAGGAACTTTGCATAATTCATTTGAATGCTTTTATCTGGTCTTAGTTCCATAAACTGACAGAAAACAAAAGCCAATCCCTAAATTCGCAGGGAAAAAAATCCATTTTAAGTATGCACAAAATTAAAAGGAGGTCAGAGTATTAAACTTAGAAAGAAAACAGGTTGCTATCAACACATCTCAGAGAAGAGAATGAGCTAAAAATGTGGTTGAGTAGAACCCCTTCCAATGTTATGCTTCTCAGTTTCCTCAGCAGAATTTCATTAAAAGCACCTAAGAAATCAATATTTTAGCTATTGTTTTGCTCATTTAGTTTGAATCCTTTTCAGCATATGGCAAAAGAAGAATTAAACTGGCAATCAGGAGTCCTGGATTCTGCAACCATTTCTTCTGCTAAAAAGATGCGTGGCCTTAATCAACTCCTTTCACATCCTAAGTCTGAATTCCTTCAACTTTAAAACAAGGGGCTAGCCCTAACCAGTTGCTCAGTGGATAGAGCGCCGGCCTGCGGACTCAAGGGTCCCAGGTTTGATTCCAGTCAAGGGCATGTACCTTGGTTGCAGGCACATACCCAGTAGGGGTGTGCAGGAGGCAGCTGATTGATATTTCTCTCTCACTGATGTTTCTACCTCTCTATTCCTCTCCTTCTCCCTTCCTTTCTGTAAAAACATCAATAAAATATATTTTTTTAAAAAAATAAATAAAACAAGGGACTGGTTTAAATGACCTCAAAGGACATTTGCAGCTTTAACCCTCTAGAAGTCCCTAATGTCAAGTTCTGCTGGATACCAAGTCCTAAAGTCTGGCAAACCCCATGATCTGGGACATTCCTACTTGCACACCATATAGGGGCCTACATTACAAATGGGGTTGCCTTGGCAAGGAGTCAAAGAACTTGAGCAATCATAAATGATGACGCCTAAGTAATTATTTTAAATATTGAACGCATTCCTTCTTTAAAATTTATATCATTTGGAATAAGAACAGTTTCCCTAGGAATTTGCAAACACTCAAAAACATCTTGTGATGTTGCCCCATACCTTTTGACCTGACCAATAAGCTATTGGGCAGCAATTTCTTCAATGTAGCAAACTGCCACGTTCACAGTGAGCAGCTGTGACCACTAATGGGAATCCAAAGCTCCTGCTGGTCAGACTCATAAATATCACACACACACACACACACACACACACACACATCTGAGTTCATAAAGCAGAATCAAATACCTTTATTTCCACACTATTCCCAAATTGTTTTTAAATTATTAAATTAGTGACTGCTTCCCACAGTAGCATCTGCAAGCTACAAAATTATAGGCAGTAAATCTAATGTGCAATTCATCTTTGGGGTTATTTTTGGACAAATGAATTGAACCCATTGAGGAATGACTCCATGTGTTACCAACAAGCAATTAATTAAATTCCCCACAAGCTCTGGCAGGGCAATTTGCTATGCACTTATTACCTATTAAAGACAAGAAAAATATGCAAGCATTTCTGGTGATGTGGTCAACTCCAGTTCTGAAATGTTTTGCTTCTAGAATGCTTATATTCTCAGATTTCCCCAGGAAATATAGGTCAAACAACTAGAGACTCCACTCCAAACCCAAAAATGTCAGTAACATAAGAGCTCATTTTCCTGTTTGTCAAACAACGGTACCTTATGATTCATGTGGCAGAAAACCTAAGGTTTCGATGGTGGTCCATAGGAAAAACTGAGCTGAAGGATGGGACTCGGAGCCTGAGTTATGAGTCCAAAGATGATCAGAAGTCCCAATTGCAAAGAAAAAGGACATATAAATCTTGTGCTGATGGCCAAAACCCAAAGATCAACATGATGAGAAAAGCCAATAGCAGAAGTCTGTGGGGAGCATCTGTACTTTTAGTCCAGCGAGTGAAAGCATCCTGGTCCATTGAAGCCCATTCCCTGTGAAGTCAGATGTCAGACAGTGAGTGGAGATGTGGAGACTATAATCAGTATTTGTTGTGGATAGGGAAGTAGGGAGCTTACAATAGCTAGGTCAAAGGTCAAGTTTTTTTAGTTCTAGAGTAGAGAACTGCGGCATCCTCAAGAAACAGAAGAGCCTAGGAATTGAAACTTACCGTATTTGCCGGCGTATAAGACGATTTTTTGGCCCTGAAAAATATGCCTCCAAGTGGGGTGTCGTCTTATACGCCAGGTACACTTCAGATAGACTGCCCATAGTGCTTGCCCCATGCCATAGTGGCCTCCCGATGCCCGCCCACTTCATTCCACATA
>NW_006296625.1:2044623-2046002 GCF_000327345.1 Myotis davidii | reverse complement strand
TTCTGGAGGCCACTATGGCACGGGGCAAGCACTATGGGCAGTCTATCTGAAGTGTACCTGGCGTATAAGACGATCCCCCACTTGGAGGCATATTTTTCAGGGCCAGGGGGTTGTCTTATACGCCGGCAAATACGGTATAAACCAGTATATCCAGAGCCTTCCACAAAACCAGCAGATTCTGGAATTAGGGAAGGAATACAGATCCCTCTCACCCACCTGCCAACCCTCCACAAAACCAGCAGATTCTGGAATTAGGGAACAAATACAGATCCCTCTCACCCACCTGCCAACCCATCCTCAACCCCAGGATGGCGGGGTTGGAGCTTTTGATGACTTTCCGGCTTGGCTTCCATTATCTCAAGAATTCCAAGCAGCTGATGCTAGGAGAAAACCCTCTTGACACGAAGGCTTGAGATGGTGCCTGGCAGGCAGGAACTGACACTGCTTGTGAATAACCTATTAACAGTCCCCTACTTCCTCTCTAACCTGTAATCTGCCTTTTTCCCTCTGTCAAGTTCCTCTGATGAAGTAGGGGGAAGAGCTCAAGTGGAGAACAAAGAGGAAATGGAACTTGTTATTAACAACCATTCAATAGCACTAGCAAGAGTCCTGACTGTTTAAGCTGAAATGTTTTAAAAATTAAGGCGTCCCATCCATTTGTTTCTAAATGAGGAAACCAAAGCACAGAGAGCGACTTGCCTCACTCATATCCGAACACCCTGTGGGTCCCAGGACTATACACAAGGTTTCCTGCCTCTTAATCCAATATACATCCCACCAGGATTTTTCCCTGGAGTTAGGGATTAACAGGACTAAGGAAGAGAATAACGTTGCTTCATTCACACACACACACACACACACACACACACACACACACACTAACACACCCCACACACAACCACACACTCCTCTTTTGCACCCTCACTGCCGCCTTCTTCCTGCCTCTCTAGAGTGTAATTGACCCGTTCATTACTGAAATTTCCTCTCCAGGTGTCTGGTTATGTGACTTGCTCTCTAGCACTTTAGCCAGGCAGGATAAAATTCACCTGAACAAGACATGACCCAAAGGGAACAAAGCATGAATGTACTCACGACACCGATAACCCCAATATCAGTGACCACCTGAGAAAAGAGAATTAGGGGAGAGAAAAGAGAGCACAAATGATATCTAAGAGAGAGAAAGAGAAAAAAAGATAGGAGAGAAAAGAAAAAGGAGAATATCTATATAACAAGAATCATGGTACCATAGATAGTTGTCGATGGTGCAGTTGAATATCCAACTCCAAAGTTTTAATCCCAACCCCAGAAGGCTGGCTCTTCTCCATCTCGCAGTCCCCATGCCCAGGCCTCTGTCTCGGCTTCTCACTCCTGACTCTCCA
>NW_006296625.1:2042371-2043466 GCF_000327345.1 Myotis davidii | reverse complement strand
CAGCAGCGCTGGCCCCTCGCGGCCCCAAGACTCCTCGGTGGCAGGGCTGCGGCCTCGAGGCGTCTGCACTAGGGCTGGGCCGCGGGCGGGACTGGCCGCCTGGGCCTGCTCAGGGGGCGCCGGCGGTGGAGGAGGCCGTGGACAGCGCTCTGGAGACCTCTCCTTAGAGATGTCTTCCGGGCCTGCGGTGTAGCCCTCGGATATCAGCCGCGACCTGAGGCTTCGGAAGCTTCTGGCTTCTACCCGCTCAGGGGTCCGCTCCTCAGGAAAGTCCCAGGAAGCAGCTTCTTTTCCCTCTCCTTCCTCATCACCAAGCTCGCCACACAGCTGCCCGGCCAAGAGAGGTGCAAGCCCCAGAGCCTGCAGCTGGCCCAGGGCCCCTGTATCATAGAGGAAGCCCTCAAGGGCAGCCACGACACACGGGTGCCAGGCGCTGGCATGAGGATCCCGCAAGAGTTCCATCAGCAGCTCCAAACCACCAGCATCCCGCAGCCGGGCTCGGTTGATGGCCTCCCGGCAAAGTAGGCACACAGCCCGCACCAGGGGCTGCTGGGAGGCTGGGCCAGCCCCACTGGGACCTCGGCGTTGCTGGAGCTCACCCAGTAGCACCTCCACACCGCCAGCGTTGCCCAGGGCAGGCCGTACCAGGCCCTGGGCACACAGGTTGGCAAGGATCAGGATAGCTGACTCGTGGACTGTCCCTTTGGGATGGGAGGCTGGACTGACCAGTGGGCCTAGTCCTCCACCCAGACTTAGCTGCTCAGCACAGGCAGGGGAGCAGTCTCGACTCAGCTCTAGGAGGGCGCAGAGTAGGGCCAAGGTCAGCGCAGGGTCTGGGGCAGCAGCCAGAAGCTCAGCCAGTGGGCGCACTGCTCCCTGCTGGCTGACTCGTGGACTGTCCCTTTGGGATGGGAGGCTGGACTGACCAGTGGGCCTAGTCCTCCACCCAGACTTAGCTGCTCAGCACAGGCAGGGGAGCAGTCTCGACTCAGCTCTAGGAGGGCGCAGAGTAGGGCCAAGGTCAGCGCAGGGTCTGGGGCAGCAGCCAGAAGCTCAGCCAGTGGGCGCACTGCTCCCTGCTGGGCGGGCCAGGCG
>NW_006296625.1:2036408-2041716 GCF_000327345.1 Myotis davidii | reverse complement strand
CGGGTGCGGAGAGCTGAGAGCGCACAGCCCAAGGGTGTCTCGTTGGTAGCTGGGTCCTTTGTCCCTCCTAGACCCTCCCTGGCCGCCGCCGTCAGCTGCGCGAGGCAAGAAGAGAGCGAGTCCGAGTCCGTAGGGGTTGGTTTCGCAGATGCCATCTTGGCTCAGGCCTAAGGCTGCGCCCCGTCTGGCCTCTGTTGTGAGGGAGCGGAACTGGAACAGAGGAGCGTAGCCAAGCACCTCCTCTCTGAGGCTTTTTAAATAGCGCCACCGCGGTTAGTAAGCAAGCCGGAAGCTGTAGTTCTCGGTCCCGGTACTCTGGCTCTTGCACAGTCGCGAAAAGCACTTCGAGGGCAGGAGTTAGCTAATGGTGCGCGAGCCCAGGCGGCGCGTGCGGTGCATGCTCGATGGGTAGTCCACGCCAGCTTACACGCCCGGGCTTGCTGGTGCGTCTGGAGTTCCCAGACAGGCGACCCTGGAGTCTCAGTAGCCTGCTGCACCTGGTGATGTGGGTCGGCCGCCCCCAGGGTGCCTTCGCAGCGACCACCTTCTCCTTCGGGCTTGTCTCTGGCTGGTAGCGAAATCGGCTCTGAAGCAGAGAATCCCCAGCCCGGAGCAAAGTGTTAAATACTTGACGGCGGCGCCTGATTGGTCCCTCGAATGAGAGGATTAAACCAATAGAAACCATTGGCTGCCACTTCCTAGATCAGGGGTGGGCAACCTTTTGGTGAGTGCGTGCCAAAAACAGCAAAATCTCTGACTCAAAATTCTTCTACGTGCCATCCCAGGGACTGTGGCTACTTGTCCCACTTGACAATTAATTTATTGGAGCTGAGTGTATTGTTTTCTAATTACTGCTGTGCCAAAAATATCTTATAGTTTTTAAAAAACACATCAGTCCTAACACTACATTTCATGAAACCTAGAAACAAACAAACAAAATAACAGATGGACTTGGATCTGCTGCCTACAGAACACCCGGGAGGAAAATGACAGAATCTCGGAATGCAATGGCGTGCAGTCGCCTAAGAGGCTCGCGGGGGCCCAGACTTGTGTGTCAGAGATGACACGCTGCCAGGCACACCCTTACAACATGTTCGGAGCTTGAAGGGCACCTTTGAAAGCCAGTCATCCAAAAGCATTTTTCACATAGAGCACTTACAAAGATTTGTTCCTAGAACAAGCTCACATTTTTCTAGTTCCCAAATGTGATGCCAAGACTTGAGGGGGGAATTAGATGGCAGCAACATATTTTGGAATGGACCTAGTATATTCAGGTCAACAAAGTAGGATCCCAGATGATCCTCGCACAAATCCTAACGTAAGCGGTTGGATAGAGGAAACCTTGGTTTCCAGATGAAACACCAGCTTTACAAGCCAAACTGATTCTACATCCCAAGTAGGATATGATGGGACACTATAGGCGACGGGTGGAAAAGATATGTTTCCCCTTCTCCTGCCAGGTCCCTGTGGCCGAGTCAGGACACCCACTGCACATGCCCAGTCACCTCTGCTGCCTCTGAGGAGTTTCTGTCTTGCATCAACTGCTTGACCAGGACAAGACTTAAGCTCATTGCTGTGGGAAATATGCATCAGGAATCACCAGTTAAAAGTTCTTGGCAAAGTGCAGCAATGCTGAGCCTGTCCCCGGATTAATGATAACACATTGCTCTGCGATGATCAGGGAAAAACAGCTTGTTAGGAATATTGACAACTCGAAGGCAAATAGAAGGTAGAAGCCCTTACATAGGAAAGCTGGTGGTTGTAACGGTGGTTGTTGTTGTTGTTGTTGTTGTTGTTGTAAGAGAGTAGTTTCCCTGAGGAACCTAGATGCCTTGTTCAGAGAGGGAGGAATGGTAATACCAAGGAGCATTTTATCTCTGGCTGTACATTCCTCACATCCTGAGAAGGGGCTTCCTGTGAACTCTTTTGGTCTCCACTCTGGAACACAGAGCACCTGTCGGGCGGACCCAGCCACAAGTGAAAGCCATATAAAGGAAAAGCAAATAGGGGTAGAAGTCGTACTCACAACTTGCAACATATGTTGAGTAAGGGCTTTCTCTGTGGCCCGAGCCGATTCTATGCTCCATTCTAAGGAGTGCCCAACCCCTGTCTATTTGCTCAGATGTCGGGGGAATTTGTTTTCTTTTTCCTTTTTCTTTTTTCCTGGCTGCAACTCAACAAATATAGGGGAAATTTAATTTATTCACTGGTTCAAATATTGTAATCTGCTTCCTTCAACTTTATTCCTGCCAAATCTAGTACTAGCAGTGGAAAAATGTTTAGTAGGCACACAGAAACAGCGGTAAAATTTCAGTAATTGCTATGTAATGCTCTACCTGTCATTAAAGCACTTGATAGTTGAATGCAGTGCAATCAACTTTCTATTATTTTAAAATGAGGATGGTTCTCCTAAAACAGCAATTTTCAAACTTTAAAGTGTTTTGGATTCATCTGAAGGGCTTCCTAAAACATAGATTTCTGGTTCTTACCTCCAGAATTCTGATTCAGGAGGTCTGGGGTGGAACCCAAGAATTTGCATTTCTAGCAAGTTCCCACATGATGCTGATGCTGCTGGTCCAAGGACCACATTTGGAGACCTAGTGTCCTATAATATCCTACCAGACTCTCAGGTTATATAAACAAATTCTAAGAAGTTTAAGTCTTGTTCAAAATTCTTTTCAATTTTTGGTGCAAATTGTGATTATGGCATAATAACTATTATATTTTTTAAATTTATTTTTATTGATTTTAGAGAAGAGGAGAGAGAGAGAGAGAAACATCAATGATGAGAGAGAATCACTGATTGGCTGCCTCCTGCACGCCCCACACCAGGGATTGAGCCTGCAACCCAGGCATGTGCCCTGACGTAGAATCAAACAGTGACCTTCTGTTTCATAGATAGGTGCTCAACCATGAGCCATACTGGTTGGGCAGGACTATTATATTTTTAAATGCAGTGGGTGAACTTGGGCAGGGTTTCTCTCCTGTATATTGTATGTGTGTACGCGCATAAGTATGTATGCTAAGGGATACTGGCACCCCAGACTTCAAAAGAGTGCAGAACTGAAACCTTGAATGGGAAGTTTAGGATCATCCAATGGTGCCCCAAGGCATCCTTTGCCAGCAATCTACATCTCTGCTGTGGAATTCATCTCAGATCAGGAACCAAGTCTAAAAGGAAGATCCTCAGCGAGGGAAGTTGAATAAGGAAAGAGCCAGCTTAAGGAAGTTGATATATGCCTTAGATTGGATAAGATATCCAAAGTAAATATTTTTCCAGATGCTAAGAAAACAAGATAAAACCGGAGTGGAGGGGAGGGGGGGCTTCCCTATAAACAGACAAGGTATAGGCAAACATATGGCAGCCTATTTGGAGCTAGAATATAATCATTATCTTAGGGTAAGGGAATGTGAAGCACAGTCCAGTTTACTGCTGCTTTTATTGGGACACAAAACTGTGTTTTGAAAACTTGCTTATTTTTATGACATTTATCATTTTTGTGGTTATTACTAGTCCCTCCTGGTTTTTCCTTTCTTTGGGTTTTTATTGCTCTTTGTATTATTTATTAGAAAATAATTCTAGTCTCTTTCAACTGATGATAATAGAAGCAAAGAATTCTTTTCCATATTTAGGACAAAGAGAAAAACTGAACTCTGAGGATCAAGAAGTGCGGTGGGAATCAAAGTGATAGATGCCCCAAGGAAAGGCAAGAACTCGGCTGGAATGTTGTAGAACACTTAAATCTCACTCTTGGCTATTTCCCCAGAGGGTTTTGTTTTGTTTTTTACTCAATCCCTGGAGGGTTTTTTTTTTAATTTTTATATAAACAAGCCACTTATTTAGACCATAATGGTGCTCTAGGTTTCCTTGTTTCAGATCAGGGGTTTCCAGTAAGAAATGGTGCATTTTATTTCCTCAGAGTCTTAACGTGCAGAAGATGTGGTAAATATTTGCTTAACAGCTACTTGCTCTACGTGCTGGGTAAACAATATTGGAGAAGAGGGCATACAATTCCCCAGCCTTCAAAGAGCTTACAGTCCAGAGAGGTAGATAGCTCAGTGAACAGATTGTTATGATGGCCTGTTAAATTCTACAGTGAGAGATTAATAGGAGGGCTACAAACTAAACACATGGAATATTAGGTAATTTTATAGAACAATTTCAATACATGCTGACATGTGAAGGGTAAATTGGAGAAATAGGAACTGGTCCAGCCAAAAGGGTGAGGCAGGAGAGAGTGCCAAAAGCCCAGAATTAATTGATACTATAATGAATAAAGGGAACTGGAAGGTATTTAATATAACAAGAGTGCAAAACAAGTGAAGTTTTATAAGTAGAGTGACCATGTAAATTACCAACAAAGCATTTGGAAATGGAATGGAGTTGCTATTCATAAACACACTGGAACAATAATGGCTTAAACTGAGATGTATGATCACTCTCATTATGGTTCACATTAGGGAGGTTGCACTTTATTTACAAGATATATCCTTAGGAGAATTATAAACAAGGACATGGCATGATCACAATGCTATTTTAGAAAGATAATGCTGGCATCTGAGTAGAGAATAAGTTGAATAATGGGAGAAGACAGAACAGTTAGAAAATGGTTTCAATATTTCAGGGAAAGATGATAGTTATCTGAACTAGAGAAGTGCCTTAAGGAATGGAGAGTAGTGGGTGATTGCAGGGAGTGGCCGAGGCTGACTGGGAGTCTATCCGAGAGCCACGGAAATTGCTAACTGGCCAGAGAGAGGGCTCTCTTGAAGATGCTTTGACTTGTTTTGCTTTCAAAATCTTTGCAGGCCATTCATGGTCATTGATTAATTTTGATCCAGCTTATATTTTAAATGAGTGAGAATCAATCATGTCACATATTGAAAATAGATACAATTATATTGCTAACTCCTGAACTCTTACAGAAATTCAATTGATACTGAAATAAAATTACATTATATATATATCCTATCTAATAAAAGAGTAATATGCAAATTAACTGTCACTTCTCAATAAAGTTGATAGCACCCACAGCCAATAAGGAGGGAATATATAAATTGACGCGACAAGATGGCAGCGCCAGCCGGAGCCATGGAGCCAGCCATGGGGCAACCCAGCCATGGGGTGACCCAGGAATGCAGGAATGGGGCTAAGGGCAATCAGACCAGGAGGAGAAGGCAGTTAGGGGTGATCAGGCTGTAGTGGGGGAAGTTAGGGGCGAGAAGGCCGGCAGTTCCTTGTTATAAAGAAAATTTAAAGAATTGTTCAACTTCGTTGCATTCTCTAAGTAGCAGTTTGCCACAGCTTTTA
>NW_006296625.1:2021277-2035590 GCF_000327345.1 Myotis davidii | reverse complement strand
TAATATTCTATATATAAGAGAGATCATATGGTAGCTAAGACAGAACACCAAACAGAAAAATCACCCAAGTAACTTTTTTTAATGTCAAATTAGGCTTCAGAGCATCCAGGAAGAACTGTTAACCAGAATAAAGTTTGATTTCCAAAATACAAACAAGATAAAGAAAGCAAGACAAAACTGGACTTTAAATGAAATATCAAAATATGAACAAAAGGGTCAACATTCATTTCAAGGATCAAAGTCACTTTCATGCATTCATTTAGTGCCCATAAACTGTCAGTGACTGTGCTGAATACTGGGAGTACACAGTTTGAATGAGTAGCTTGAGTAAAAAGGATGTCTATAAAGCAGACAATGTTTAAAAGACGTACAGAGATTGGGCCAGCTAGTTTAACAGTGAGATTATTTCTAATGGTGTCAAAATGCCTTGAGGACAAGGGTAAAAATCTATTGCAAGAATTTTGAGCCTTCCGTTTCTTTCAAAGAACTATTTTGTTTTGCCAATGCTGGGCACTAACTCAATTTTTACTCAATATTTGGCAATATTGGGCACTAAGTAAATATTTATTGAAGAACAAATTAGTTAATTAATTTTCTTCCAATGACTCTTTAGGCTAAATTAACAGCTTTTGCCAAAGGTAAACATCTGTTGTTGCCAGGACAAAGCTTCTGTATTAGAGAGAGAGAAAATGGGGGGGGGAGGAGGAGAGAGAGAGAGAGAGAAAACGAGAGAGAGAGAGAGAGAGAAACATCAGTGTGAGTGAGAAACATTGATCAGTTACCTCTCATACGTGCCCTGACTAGGGATCCAACTCGCAATCTAGGTATGTGCCCTGATCAGGAATTGAACCCACAGCTTTTTGGTATACGAGATGACACTCCAACCAACTGAGCCACCTGGCCAGGGCAATCTTTCATTTTCAACTAACTAAACCAGATATGGTTGCTAACATTGATGACCATAAATATGAATCTTGTAATTAACCCATCTACAATAATATCTATTAAATATAACATCAATTCTAGGGGATACATCTGAATGCCATAAATTAATTGGTGATTATTTAATTCACCTCAAGTCTCACTCATAATGATGGGGAATTCTATAATTCCAAAGAAACTATGGGAGTCAACATGGTTGAATTAGTTTTGTTCACTTCTCTTAATTTATAGGTACAAGTAGAGCTTTTCAATTCTACTATGAATCTTATTAGCGTCTCTAGATGACCAACTACATATGAAAATAGAAAAAAATAAGCAGGTTGCAGGGATCCTGACCAAGCCAATCAAGAGGCACAAACACCAGCACAGCACACTTTTCTGACTACTCTGGGAGGTGAGCGCACCGGTGGAATTGAGAATTCTCCAACCGGGTTTACAATCATCTCAGACATTCCCAGGACACGGGATTACAAGCATCTCAAAGGAGACAATGTTCTCACAGCTCTCTCAAAGAGCTGGGAGACACTTGTAGACAAAACTGTATTTCACTCCACTGTTTTAAAAAATAATTCTTAAACTTTAAACTGCGGGGTTCACGTAAATAAGAACTTGAGCAATTTCTCCATTTCTCTGAATAATACATTTCTGCTCATTATAATTTATGTTAATTCCCTGCTACGCTAGGACATCATTTATGGTGCAAGAAATTTGAGGGGAACGAAAGGTCAGTCTAGAGTTCGATGTGGTAGTGGAAAAATATCTGGCTGGTATATTTCATGGAATGTTTTGAAATCACTTTGAAAATCTCTGGAAAGCTAACGCTGAAGAACTTTATAGAAATTAGGGAGTTACTGGCAAGGCCTGTTCACTGAAACAGCTCCGTGGAAATATTCCAATCCCCCAAAACCATCATAATTCAAGTTCTCCCTCATCTTTCTCCAGCGATCGCCTGCCATCTAGTGGATGTAATGCAGCCTAGTCATGAATTGCTTTCTCTACAATCTGCAGTACTCATGCAATAATGTGATAATGTTTTTTAAATAAGAACAGAGGCAGGAGCTTATATAACTACACATACCTGAAAATAAACAGAATATAGTACAAAAAGGACTTAAGAACTATCATGAAGTCCTTTCTTAACAAGACTTTCAAAAAACAGATGATTTTTGTGCTTGACTAATCAAAAACTAATTCCCATTAAACCCAAGCAATATCAAAGTAAAAAAAGAGAACTGCTATTTTGCATACTACTCACTTTGAATGTCATTTTTGCACTTATTCAATAAATGAATTTATTTTGTGTCATTATACCATAATTTTAAGATGTATGCTAAGAATTATATAATCAATAATTACATATTGAGCATCTCCAATGATAGATGCTGTGGAAAAATACAAAAATGTAGGAGATGCAAGCCCATCTTTAGATTTATGATCTAGTCAGGGAGAAAAAGTAATCCAAATGCAACCATTAGTAATCATGCTAACTTATGTGGTCCAAAGGAAGGGGCAATCAGAAAAGACTTGAAAGAAGAGGGGAAAGTTTAATGATGACACTTTAAGTGAGTTTTAAATATAATTTTGAGACAAAGGATCAAACCCCTGGACCTGGAGACAGGGAAGATGCTTTGTTTATGGCAATGGAAAATTTATATCTTAATGTAAAGGGAAGGAAAACTGGATCTGCAATGAAATAAAAGTGGCCATACTCTGTGAGTACACTGAACAAAATCACCTGAGCAAGATTTGCAATATTGTGAAGATCTTTATAAAAGAGTTAAATTATATTGCAACTATCATCTGAGTGAGTCATTAGACCCTTCCTTATTTGCCTGCAGTTACTAGAGGCTAATTATAAATGAAATCAAATTCCTGTAATTGGACTCTAAATATACTCTTGTAAGCCTACCGGTTGCCAGACTCTTAAAGTGTCTGGGAAAGGAAATATGAGTTTATAGAGCCAGGTGCATTGGAGAACACCCCACTCATCCCTCCAGGTGTTCTCTCGGCCAAAGCGTGGGGCCATTCTGCCCTCTAGGGACCCAGACTGCTCCCTGGAGAGCCAGGATGAGCCTCTCATCCTAATCCAGGGCCAACACCTATTCTCCTTCATTCCCCCTCAAAAGGGCTTTTGTTACTTTAAACAACTCTTTATCTCATATTAACATGAATTTTTACATTTTTTAAGTTTCTGTGTCTGTTTTTTTATTTTATTTTTCAATCATAGTTTGCACTCAATATTAGTTTGTATTAGTTTCAGTTGTATAGTATAGTGGTTAAATAATCATATACTTTACTAAGTGTTCCTGCCGATATTTCTAGCACCCACCTGGCACCATACCCATAGTCATTACAATATTATTGACTATAATCCCTATGCTGTACTTTCCATCCCTGTGATTATATTATAACTACCAATCCCTTCGCCTTTTTTATCCAGTCCCCCAAACCCCACCCCCTCCAGCAACCATCAGTCTGTTCTCTGTATCTGTGAGTCTGTTTCAATTTTGTTTGTTCATTTACTTGGTCTTTAGGTTCCACATATAAATGAAGTCATATGGTATTTTCTTTCTCTGACTGACTTATTTCACTTAGTATAATAACTTCTAGGTCCATCCATACTGACACAAATGTTAAGATTTCATTTTTCTTTATGGCCAAGTAATAGTCCATTGTATATATGTACCACTACTTTTTTACCCAATTTTCTATTGAGTTGCTTCCATAACTTGATTATTATAAATAACGCTGAATGAATACATGAGTGCATATATTCTTTCAAATTAGTGTTTCAGGTTTCCTCAAAATACACCCAGAAGTGCAATTGCTGGATCATAAGGCACTTCCACTTTTAATTTTTTTAGAAACCATACTGTTTTCCATAATGGCTGTACCAATATGAATTCTCACCAACAGTTCATGAGCGTTCCCTTTTCTCTAAATCCTCAACACTTGTTTGTTGATTTATTGATGGTAACCATTCTGACAGGTATGGGGTGATGTCTCATTGTGATTTTAATTTGCACTTCTCTAAGGATTATTGACACTGAGCATTTTTTCATGTCTATTGGTCATCTGTATGTCCCGGTTGGAGAAGTGTCTATTCAGTTCCTCTGCCCATTTTTAAATTGGATTGATGTTTTTTATGTTGAGTTGTATGAATTCTTTATAAATTTTTCATATTAAGCTCTAATTGGATGTATCATTGGTGAGTATCTTCTATTCAGTATGTTGTCTTTTCATTTTGTTGATGGTTTCTTCGCTGTGAAAAAACTTTTAATCTTGATGTAGTTTCATTTGTTTATTTTCTCTTTTGTTTCCCTTGACTGAGGAGATATGTCAAAAAAAATATTGCTAAGAGAAATGTCAGAGATTTTACTGTCTATGTTTTCATCTGGGCATTTTATGGTCTTGAGTCTTACATTTAAGTCTTTAATCCACCTTAATCCATTCTTGTATATGGTGTAAGTTGATGGTCTAGTTTCATTTTTTGGCATGTATCTGTCCAATTTTCCCAACACTATTTATTGAAGAGACTCTTTATCCATTGTATGTTCTTGCCTTCTGTGTCAAATAGTAGCTGACCATATATGCATGGGTTTATTTCTGAACTCTCTATTCTGTTCCATTGTTCCATATGTCTGTTTTATTCTATTACTATGCTCTCTTGATTACTGTAGCCTTGTAGTATAGTTTGATATCAGGTGGCAGTGTGATACCTCCAACTTTGTTCTTCTTTCCCAAAATTAATGTCATTATTTGGGGACTTTTATGGTTTCATATAAATTTTCAGATTATTTGTTCTAGGTCTGTGAAAAATCCCATTGGTAATTTGATAGAAATTATGTTGAATCTATGGATTGCTTTGGGCAGTATGGACATTTTAATAATGTTTATTCTTCTCATCCATGAGTACAGTAGTATATGCTTCCATTTATTTGTATCTTTTCCCATTTCTTTCTTCAGAGTCTTACAATTTTCTGAGTATAGGTATTTTACCTCCTTGTTTAAATTTATTCCTAAGCATATTTTGAGACTAAATATGGGGTATGTGCCTTACATTTTAAAATAATTGATCCTAGAATTATATTTTTCTGTTCTCATCTACTTATTCTTTGACTTTGGTGCCCCTTCTTATTTATAGGATCCAAATTCCAATAATTATAATTACCATTTGTTTTCACTATACACTCTCTTACACTTACAGTTTTATTCATATGTTCTTCTATTTAATATTAATAAAAGCACTAGTAGGTTATTATTGTCTCACTTTTTAAATAAGAGAGGTAATGCAAATTGTAAAACATTTCACAGATATAAACAAGGTAGGGACTTGATTTTAGATCTTTCTAGCTTCAGATCTTATGCTTGTGTATTGTTGGTTTTACTGGACTCTCCTGCTTTCTGCTGAAAAATATGTGTTACAGAAGTATTTGATCTTCTTTGACCTTCTCCTGCTGGAGATATATTATCTGAGTACATTCCCTTGCAGTTCACAAACCTTGATTTAATCAGATGAATTCGATATGGGAAAAGACCTTTTAGGTCAGGGAATATAGCTTCCTGCCAAAAATAGAATTCTTCCTTTAAAAGCATTTATTGCTCCAAACACACTTATAATAAATATCATATTTTCCTATTGCATGGCCCCTACGAAGCCATCCTGCCAATATCCAGGACTGCCATGTAAATACTATCAACTATTTCCCACCTTCCATCACAAGCCTCCTGCAGCTACAGTACCCCACTCTCCAACTGCTCTGCTTACCAGATGGAAATATTCTGCCATTTCTATTTAGAAGGATTGTTCCTTCAGTGGCTGAGCTGACATTTGAATCCAGTGGAACAACAAGCTTAACAGAAACTTTCTATCAGCAAAAGACTTTGACAAAGAACAAAGAGGCCTGACTCCTCACCTGATGAGAGGCTAGGTACTCTCAGGAGCCCTGTTAGCAATCACATTTCTGGCAAGCACTTGCTCCTAAAGTTCTTTCAGAAAGAGGTGTGGGGAAAGGGCCCATGTAAGTCTCCTGGTCCTCATGGCATCATAGGCTAGCCCGTTGAAACAGTGGAAGTCCGTGAAGGGTTCCTATGGAGAAGAAAGTTCTAGCTCCCTTTGATTGTCTCCCAGTTGTTACAAGAACTATTTCACTGGGCCATAACCACACAAATTACACTGAGAACCAGTTTGTATTGTGTCCCAAGCAACTTCTTCCAGAATGAGGGTAGCTCAAGCTTGTGCTAGGAAATGAACTCAAAGTCAAAATAGCAGAATCCACCACTAGGATCTCTTAATTAAGCAAAACATTTACAAAAAGGTACTGGAGATTTAGAAGGCTTTTTAAAGCTTGCAGTAATGTTAAATACACACTCTAGCTTAGCTCACTGAACTTGACAGGAATACTAAGTCAACTTGGTGGGGGTGAATCACTTCAGTGATGCTGATCTGCACGGAGATAGCAGCAAAGATCACAGAAAGCAAAAGCCAGAATTGGAGCACAGAAGGCAAGGTTGCTACCTCTCTATTAGTGCAACTAACAAAAGTTAAAGACTTTTCGGGAACATAACTGAGGTGAGGTACAGGGGGTGATCTGGGGAGAACACACACTTGAAAGTTGCCATACTGGGAGATACGAAGAATCTGTTAGGAAAGAGCTTGATGATAGCTAAGAGTGCACAGAGCCAGACGGCCCTGCATTCAAATTCTGAATCTGGTATTTACCACCCAAGAGAAGTAACTTGACCTCTCAGAGCCTCAGTTTCACTCCCTGAAAATTGAGGTGTTGTGAGGATTCAGTAAAATAAAGTCTGGAAGCATGTGGCACACCACTTGGTACATTCTACCTCCTCCTAATGAAACAGAAATAAAAGGGGATATAAGTGGCATGGCCATCACTCACTGTCCACTGATCAAACAGAAGCAGGTTCTAAACATTTAAGCCAGTAAAGCAGAGCCTTGCTCCATCTTTACCAACCAACCCACCCTCTGATGACACTCTACAAGGCTGCTTGCTATCTCACTCACCTATTGCCCCCAGAATCACATCAAATAGGTCCTCTCTATACACTCATGCACAAGGGTTATGCATGTATGCAAACAAGTTTAGTTTTAAAGTGGTCCCCTACACAACTCCTGACAAATGCTCATTCAATCTTCTCACAAGTACTACTTCACAGGGAAGTAACTCCATCCCATGTTTTAATGTTTAAAGTTTTTAATTTTTCCTCATTTCGGCCAAAATCTGCTTTGTCCAAAGTTTCCATTCAAGGATCCCACATAGATGTCTGTGAAGATACATGAACTAAGTTTACCTCCTTTTCCAAAATAGTTGTTTTTTATTATTATGATCATATCCCTAAAACTCTTCTCCAATGTAAATCTTCACCTCAACCCCCTATTCTTTGGTTTCACAACAAGTTTCCAATGACCCTCAGTAAACGAGGCACCCTATTGGACCAAGCACCCCTGGTTTGGGGCATTACCTCGTGGTGGTAAGGCCATGCCCACAGCACCCTTTTCAGCAATCAGTTCTGCTGTTGGCTCCTATTGCTTGAGCAACAAAATAGAAGAGGACTAAGATTCAAATTCCAAGTGCAAATTCTCGCTTTCTGACTACTTGCATAATTAAGCAAGTTAGTCGATTCCTCTGGGTCTCATTTCTCCAATTGTAAAATAAGCATGTTATTAGACAGTCTCTAAGATCTCTTCATCTTTCCCCAGGAGTACTAGGAGTCATTCTTTTGTACTATGTTGCATATTCGTTTTACTGATGAAGAAACTGATTCAGGGCAGTCATTTAATCTGCCCAACATCATAGAGTTCTAGGATACTAGCAAGCACCGTTTTGAGTTGCTTTTCCTCAACTCAAAACAAAATCCCCTTGACCTTGTTCAGTTCCCTTGCATCATCCATCTCCCCTCTGCTTCTGCACACAAGGCTACTGAGAACCTTCTTAACCTAGAAAATGTCTGCCCCTGGGAAACCTCCACTAGCTACTCCATTCTGTTTCTTCTCTTTCCCATCTGCTCCTCTATTTGCATTTCACCATTCACTTGTCTCTTTGTCCCCTGACAATCAGGCTTGTTTTCCTGCACTTTACTGAAGCTGGTCTCTCAGCCGGTAGACTCAAGAGCCTTATCAGACTCATTCTCATCATTGACCTCTCTGACCCCATTTCCTTCTCCTCTGGGTTTTCCTCAAGATTTCCCCTAATGTTCAGACATATATAACAGGATTACTTGTTGTGATACTAACTCAGATGGACAACCCTTGCATTTTTCTCTTTATTTTATTCCAAACAGATACCTTGGCCCTTGGAAATCCCATGGAGAATTCAGCTGTATGGAAATCTGAAGGTCCTTCAGCCCCTTCTCAAGTCTAACCTCATTTGCCAATACACCCTACTAGACAGAAATTCCAACCAAAAGCTGTAGGCAGGCCTGTGGCAACCTTTGTCCAAAGCACTATTAACAGCTAAAAAACTATAAATCAGGTAAATGTCCACCATTATATTTAGCAGGAGGTCAGAGAGCTAACAGGCATTTTGCCAATCTCTCATAAAAGTACAAAAATATTCCCTTTTCATCTAGAAGAAGAAGTGATAAAGTTGAAGAGGAGGTCTGGTTTCCTAGAGGTGTAAATAAATACTGTATGGTTTGTTTTAGAGCTGAGAACATTTTTTAGAATCCTTATCCATTTGCATGTTATGGAAACAGTCAAAACAATCCATATGACAATTTTTAGTGCAAACAAGAATGTGCTGTACACATTGCTGAACGAAAACAGAAACACACCAAGAATAAAATGAGAGGAGGGCTCAACTGAGGGACTCAGCACATGTAAAAGAGAAGAAAAACCCTCTTCACTCAATGATGCACTTGTAAACACTGGTTAAATGTCCTTCAATGCTCTTGGAAATAGATGGAAACTTTGTTTTGTGTAAAGATTTAGGAATAATACAAAACTGAAAAACAGAGCTTAGAAACCCAGAAACTCCACCGTCACCACATAACCCAACCCCCAAAGCTGATATTCAATAAAAACTAAATCTTGGTCTTCGCGGAGAGTGGCTGTGGTTTCCTGCTTCAACAGTGCTTGGATGGAACCAGTGCTCGCCACCCCAGCAGGCGGACCAGGCCAGCCTTCCATGCCTCCTCACAGCACCCTCAGATCCTACAGACACCCCAAGGCCCCCACTTCCCCTCTGCACAGCCACCTCTCCTTAGCTGCCCACCATGACCATGACCAGGTGCACCTCCAGGTGCACCAGAACTACCACCATGACTCGGAGGCCTCCATCACCCGCTGGATCAACCTGGACCTCTAGCTTCCTATGTCTACCTGTCCATGTCTTACTATTTTGACCTTAATGATGTGGCTTTGAGGAACTTTGCCAAATATTTTCTTCACCGATCTCATGAGGAGAAGGAACATGCTGAGAAACGGATGAAGCTGCAGAACCAATGAGATGGCCCAATCTTCCTTCAGAACATCAAGCAACCAGACCGTGACGACTGGGAGGATGGGCTGAATGCAATGAGGTGTGCATTACACTTAGAAAAAACTGTGAATCAGTCACTACTGGACTTGTACCAACTGGCCACTGACAAAAATGCCCCTTATTTGTGTGATTTCATTGAGACTCACTACCTGAATGAGCAGGTGAAATCCATCAAAGAATTGGGTGACCACATAACCAACGTGCACAGGTTAGCGGGGGAGGGGGGGGGCTGAAACTGGCATGGCAGAGCATCTCTTTGACAAGCACACCCTGGGAGACAGTGATAAGAGCTAAGCCTTGGCTGGTTTCCCATAGCCCCGGGGGAGACTTCCTGGTCACCAAAGCAGTACCTGCATGTTGGAATTACTTTTACCTTTTCTATAACTTGTACCAAATCATCCATTCAAGTCTTTCACTTGTACCATTCCTTCACATAAAGTAATTTGATACAAAACACACACACACACACACACACACACACACACACAACTAAATCTTAGAATATTTCCTGAAATTTTTTTCATTTATATTTTCTAGAATATTCTTGCCTGGGTGAAGACAGTAGTTTAAAATCTGTACCACATGTGATAGGGTTTTTTTTTCTTTTTTAAGTTAGGTCATGTATAGATTTTTAAGGTCAGATTAATATTTTATTTCTCTTGAATTCATTTTTTCATTAAGAAAACATATTCATGTGCTAGCTGGTTTGGCTCAGTGGATAGAGTGTCAGCCTATGGACTGAAGGGTCCTGGGTTTGATTCCAGTCAAGGGCACATACCTGGGTTTTGGTCTCGATCCCCAATAGGGGGTGTGCAAGAGGCAGCCAATCAATGATTCTCTCTCATCATTGATGTTTCTATTTCTCTCTACCTCTCCCTTCCTCGCTGAAATCAATAAAAATGTATTTTAAAAGAAAGAAAGAGAACATATTCATGGTAATAGCACCATACTAATGAATAACTTCCCATGTCACCTGCTGAGTTAGAAATCTTACTACCTGAGGTGGGCCTAGTTTGTCAGTCATGGAGTACATTTCAAATGGGGAAGTTGAGGGTGTTACGTATATGAAAATATTTTAAAACTAACCAAATAGCATCAGACCTAGTAGGAATTACAAAATATGGATATGGCCCTCCTGGGGACAGAAAACATGTGAAAGAAAAGTGGTAAATTTGGGTTACAAAAGTAAGAAGGAATTTGTAATGTATTCAAGCAGAGACATGAAGAAAGAAGGCCGGTGGGAACATCCAGAGAATGTAAGTGGTCCCTATCATCATCTTTCCCCTTCTTTCAGGATAATTCACGGTCTAGCTGTGCACATGGTCACAGAGAACAAACACTACATTTCCAAGAAGCTGGAGGCAGCTAGCTATGTGACCTTTAAGTTCTACCCAATGAGATTGAAGTAGAAGTGTCTGTGACGACTTTCAGGAATCTTCCTTATGAAACTTTTGGTATTGGCCCCAACCTGCTATTGGAACACAGATGTCATAGTTTTAATCCCCACGTCAAACTATGAGGACAAGGAGTACATCCTCAGGTTGGCAGAACAAAAGGCTAGAGGTCCCAGCCATGAGGACTTAGTGGAACAGAGCTGCCATGTGAGCCCTGGATTGCTGCATTTGTTCCCAAGCTCTGCCATAACAAATTGCTACAAACTGAGTGGCTTAAAACAACAGGAAGTTATTATTCTCTCACAGTTCTGAGGTTAAAAGCTCAAAATCAATGTGTCATCAGGGCCATGTTCCCTCCAGAGCCTCTAGGGGAGGAACCTTCCTTGCCTCTTCCTAGTTTTTGGTGGTTGCTGGCATTGGGGAAATGTAATCAAAACAAGATATCCTCCCACCCCCCGAAAACCTCTCCATAAAGGTAGAAGAGAAAGGAACAATTTCATTATTGAATGAGTATTAAACCAAAACATGATGCCCACCACAGGCAATCTACTAAGAGATTGCGAAGACATAAAGCATCTCACCCTTTATGGAACCAAGGAGCTACAATCCATTGCGTACATGCTCTTGAGATCAAGAATGACTAGTCCTCAAGTAAGAGGACTTGAAACTTCATTTGTCACACACAGGTCATCTAGATTCACCTGGTAACTGGTCTGCGTTTGCTAATTGGCTTTATCCAAAGGGAAAATAAACTTCTCATGTCTTTATGATAGGAGGTAGTTTTGGAGCAAGGTGCCTGCTGAAGTTAAGGGCCTACCCTCCCAAAGAAACAAAGAAATGGGGAGACTGGAATGCTATTTTCCTTAATGATTGAATTTCAAAGCGATGGCTCACAGGTCCTTGAGAAAGACATTCCTGGTGGGCAGAAAGCTGGGAAGAAGCTTATTATGCTTTTAAAGAGACTTACATACATTTCAAAAAAGTAGAGAAATGCATTATAATTCAAAGTCTTCTAAAGTAAATGCCTTAAAGTAGGGGGAGTCTCTTATTTTCAGATGAAGCCTCCCTCTTATTTTCAATCTGTATTTGCATGTACTCCAGCAATCCTTGGCATTCCTCGGCTAATAGTTGCATTACTCCCAATTCTGCCTCCATCCTCACATGGCACTCTCACTATGTATCTCTGTGTCCAAACTTCCTTCTTCTTATGAGTACAGTAGTCATTGGATTAGGACACAATCTCATCCAGTGTGACCTCATCTTAATTGATTATGTCTGCAAAGACCCTGTTTCCAAGTAAGGTTATATTTATAGGTAACCAGGGTAGGGTGAGTTAAGACTTCAACATATTTTCTTGGGGGACACAATTCAACCCACAACAATAACCTACCTACAAAACTGTATGATGGAGAAAAAAATCTAACTTGGTTAAGGCAGCATTATTTGGGGTCACTGCCAAGTAGTTCTGGAAGTATCTGGTGACAAATTAAAGACTCCCCACTTCCCCCCACCAAAAAAAGGACTCCCATCATCCTGTATTACATCAGATGAGCTCCTCTCCTTTGGAGTGCAGGGAACACTCTGGAAAAGATGCCCTGGGCCATCTCTTGTGTCACTTATCCCAATCCCCATCCCAGTTCCCCTTAAAGTTCCAAATTAGTTGTAACCTTAAGATGTTGCCTACATTCTTATTTCCTCATCTAGCTGATACCCTGACATTGCTTTAACAAGAAAAATAAAACCTTTTAATTTCTTAATTACAGTGAAAGTTCTGAAAGACATATGCTAATTGTGGTAAGGCTTTAAAGAGAATGAGTTTCAGTCAAACAGTAATCAAGCTATCATTTAACAGAGATAAATTAATGAAGTTAAACCCTTGATCTTTTTTTAGGGAGAAGCAAGTGTTGAGAACAAGAAAGTTTTGTTTTTCAAAGGTCATATCCAGAATAATATGATTAAAGTAAAAGCAATTTTTGGAAAGATAAAATGGAAAATAGACTCAAACTCCTAAAATATTTAAATATTTAGAATTTATTACTAGACCAACTACTGAAATCCTGAACATGCCATAACAACAAAACAAAAAGCCCCTTTGTTTGGGCCCCTTGGTGATTCCAAAGGGCCTGAGGCAGACTTACTCTTCCCGTTGCTATAAGGTTATAGAACACAATGCATGCCAGGGCAGAAAAGTAAAGGACTCAAAATGAAAGCAGATCAGCAGAGGTAAAATGTGCGTGCAAGTCGTCCAGAAGGAGGTCATCTACTGCAAACAATGGGAGACGGAGCATCTGAGTTGAGCTCCTATTGCTTAAGGAAACACTTTCAAAAGACCCAAAGGTTTAAATACAAATGATCTCAGGTTTCTAGAATTGTACTGTAAGTTCCAAAGAAATACAAATAATAAAAGTTGACTGTCCCTCTAGAAATCATATATCCCAAATGCACAGAAGGGTTAGAAAGCAGCTGGATGGTCAAAAAACCATGAGCAATGACACAACACACAGCTGTGGGTGGCAGAGATGGTGAAACTAAATGTATCCCGGGTCATCTTAATCTATCTATGCATTTCCCACCAAAGCTCCTGACCTTTTCAGGATTCCCACAACATCAAGTCATTTTCCAACTAACCACATTAAAAGGTATCTCCATTTATATCATAGATGTGGTCTTGAAAAAAAGTTGTTTTGAATTCAATGTATTATCAAGTTGCATTCCATTTTTAAGGTACTAAATTTGTTTGCTTTCATATAGTAGTATTCTAAATCATTTTGGAATGCAAACAACACTACTGTAAAAAATATAATTATCTCCTTCCTTTGCTGTATAGGTTCGAACTATCATATTTGCATTTTGCTTAGCAGACAAGAGACACAAAAGGGCCTCTCCAATAGAGTTTTTTTCACATAAAGAAATTAAAAACTCTTTGTGGCAAAAATAATAAGATTGTTACTACACAATAGGGATTTGGGATCCTGTAACTCTTGCATTTTACTTGGATTAAAGTCTCCAGGTGTCTTATTGTAGTGACCCAGTGGACTGCCATTCTTAAGTGCCATGCTAAAATCTCTCTGAATGAAAACAAACAAAAAGGCAGATGGAATTTTAGTGGTTAGAGTAAAAAAGGTCTTGTTTACTTATGAATACAATTGTTCTCAACACATTAGATTAATTCCAGGAGCTTGTTGGAAATAAGAGTTGGAAATCCTGACCTTCACAGTTTCTGATTCACAAGATATGGAATAAGACCTGAGAATCTACATTTTAACAAGCACCGCAAGTAATCTGCTACAGGTGATCATTAAACCGTACTTTAAGAAATAGTGCTTTAAACTTGAAAATTTTGAGGTTGCAGTTTACTTGTAATGAATGTGTAGCCCTAATTCTATGTCCCACCACCATCCCAGGAGTCAGGTTATCTTTCACTTCACACACACACACACACACACACACACACACACACACACACACACTGTCTT
>NW_006296625.1:2019579-2021213 GCF_000327345.1 Myotis davidii | reverse complement strand
AGTGATTCTGAGTTTATCCACATACTCCTTCTGCCATGAACTGACACAATCTGCTATCAGGTGGTAAAAATAATCTGGTGAGTTCTTGTCTCTAATAATTCACTATTTAATAAATGTCCTTAAAATCTAATTCACTTAATGTAAATATCTTGCTTTAAGAATTTAACTAATTAATTCAATCAATAATTTACCCAATCAAAGGAGTGCCTATGTATACAGTGGTTCAAGTAATAGACTTACCCACAGAACTCTTTGGTGCTGAAGAACATTAGCAGCTGATGTTAATACATTCATACACTCTCCTTTAAATCCTTGATTCCTGACCTTGAACTTTAATTGGAAATTATTATCAGCTTTTGGGTTTTTTTAATCAAAAGATCATCTCAGAATCCTGCAGGACTTGGAATGGTATTCCCAAACTGCCTTTGTGATACCAAAATTTAAAGTAGGTATATTGGAGAAAGTAGGTGACAATTTTCCTTCATAAATCTGTCTTAAGCAAAACTTTACCTGCACAATCAATTAGTTATATTGAAAGAGTTTAACAACAAAATCAAAATAAAAAATACTATCAACCAGACTAACTTTTGGCATCAGAACATGAGAAAACCAACATGTGCTAAAATTCCACAAAGTAATAAAGCATATTCAGAAGTTTAAATTCATGAATAAATAATCTTTAGCATCCAAAAAATTTACCTTAACTGAGTTTTCAGACTCATAATTCATTTTGATAGGATGAACAAAACCGGGTCCCTACACATTTCTGTTGAGAGGATACATAAGACAATTTTAACCCTCCAATATGGGGGTAGCAAAGTAATAGAATGTCTAGAAATTTAATCTTTTAATGTGTATTTTTATATAGCCTTAATCATCATCACATTATTACCAAAATATAGATTAAAATCCTGCTCATAGAATGGCTATAAAAGATAAAAATGATACACAATAAATCTAAAGCTTCTAACATGATTTCAAACATCTTAATAATATTGGTTAAGGTCCCCAAGACAAAAAGAGATTCCTGAAATATAAAGTAAGAGTAATTAATATGCATGAATATTAAAGAAATTACTTTTACATTTTCATAACTTGCAGAAAATTTGTATGGAAGCCCAAAAACAAAATGTTATCATCTAGAAAAAAAGTGTTTTTTAAAAGATAGAATTGACTGAATGACTTTATTTATGCCATTAAAATGTCTTCTAGGCTTTAATTTAGGGAATAGCATTAACAGAAATTATGTTTATTTAAAGCACCTCTAAAAATACAGATAACTATTTTGACAGAAAAAGTTATTAACATTTTATTAGAATGCCTCATGCTGTTTGTATTGCTACAAATCTTTAATGAGAAAAAAAATCTATCCTATTGAATAATAGACAAACATGGTAATTAACTGTACCTCCAACATGCTTCCCATTGGCTAATCAGGGCTATATGCAAATTAACTGCCAACCAAGATGGCAGCCGGCAGCCACGCAGCTGAAGTGAACAGGAGGCTTGCTTGCTCCAGTGATGGAGGAACCCAAGGTTCCTGGCCTGCCATAGCCTGCTCTAAGCTCTGAAAGCAACAGCTTCGAAAGCAACAATATTTCAATTATAGAAGCTAAACAAACCCCAGATACCTG
>NW_006296625.1:2005859-2017462 GCF_000327345.1 Myotis davidii | reverse complement strand
GCCAACACTGCCAAGGCCCCATGGCACAAAATGCGACCCACAGCCCAACCCAGCCTAGAAACAGTCACTGTGGGCCTGGGTAATGATGTCATGTAGCAACACCTGGCTTCCTCTCTCTAATGACTAGCCTCCTTGCAGTTTCTTCCACCCAGGAACACAACTTGCTTTATAGCAAGGTGCAAACATTTTACACTGTAACCAAATGTCTGTGAAGTGTTTTCCCGTGCCTCATCTCATTTGATCCTCCCAGAAGTCCTTGACTAGGTAGATAGGATACTCGGTAGAATCCTATTTTCTTTTCATTAGCCAGAAAATGGAGATTTAGAAAGTTTAGAAACTTGACCCGGCTGAAAAGGAGGAATAAATGGTGGGACTTGAAAATGACTTCAGGTTTTCTCACTGCACAGAATATAGTCAAACACTGCTGCAGTTGAATATTTTACCCTTTGTTCTCCATGTGTGATCTACAATAATAATGTGTTTCGTGTTGATATTTACTGCTGTGTTGCTGACAATCCTGAAAGAGAAATTGGGGTACTTCACAGGGCTGGAAAAAGTTTAGCTAAATCAGAAAGCAGGTCTAATTAAGCAAGTTTATCAATATATATAAAACTCTCGCTGACGCCAATCGCATGCATGTGTTTTGATCTGTCATTGTTGATTGTGAGTTTGGTTGGCACTTCTATTATAGAGAAAGGGGAATAGCAATATTAAAATATTTCTTCTAATTAATTTCCTTTCAATGTGCATGATTCCATGCACCGGGACACTAATCCTATTATAAAAGACTATGATAAAAATAGTAAAAGCACTATAGAATGCATTTTCATTTACAAAAAGAGCAGGTATTATTAAACATGAGGCACAGCCAAACAAGCAAATATCTTGTTATATACCTTTCAGTCTGATTCTCCTTTCTGAACCACAAGACTTTAAACATAAACTAAGATTTACTCATTTTACCCATCTGGGGACCTCTCCCTGGATGTCTACCGGTATACTTGTAATTCAAAGCCTTATAAAGAAAACAAAAGATTGCTGGAGAATTATAGAACGTGCACTACTAAGTGCATTGTGGATGCTTTCCAAATACTTGTTATTTAAGCAAATACTACAAAGGACAACAAAAGCAATAATATTATATACGCCTATTACAGTCTGGTGTTACTACCAATTCTTTATAACTGGAATATCAATAAAATCTTCATGATAAAATAAATAAAGTATCCCCTGAACCTGTTCAGATCCTCTTCTCACAGCATTCATGCCATTATTCCCAAAGAATAGATTATTGGAAACACATTTGTCAAAAAAGAATGAGCCAAATGTCAAAAACTGAGAAAGCCAAGGAAATTGCAAGCTAGAGGAACTAATGCAAGGCAAGACAAAATAACAACAGGAGGTCAAGTGCAAGGGAAGCCAAAAGTTAGAGAAAGTCAGGATTGGAGAAGAAGACAGACTGGTTGGTGGCAGCTCTGGAGATGCCAATTGTACGATTAGCATGTGGCACTGGAATACAGCTTGACTAGTGAAGGAGTTAAATGTGCCCAGGCACCACCTTTACTCTCAGGCTTCCTACCACCATCCAAACAGCTATACAGACAACAGGGAGAGGCAGCTCCTTTCCCAGATGCATCTTTTGAAAAGCCCCTGTATAGTTAGGGCTCCTTTAAGTTCAGCCAGAGAATCCCACATATAATGTGTCCTGCATCTCTGAAGGCCCACAAGTCCTACTGGACCAGTTCTCTTTAAGCTATAGCTCCCAACCAGCTCACTTCCTCTAACCCTGTGGAATCCAGGAACTCCTGGCAGTTCCTGTTCTGGCATCTCTACTCTGATGACTGGAGTGGATGGGAGAATGGACTGGAACCTGCTCATTGGCCCTGGCTGAAAGCAGTGAACACATGGATAAGGAAGCGGAACATTAGAGAAGCAAGTGTAGGAATTGTCCTTTCAACCATAAAGGAATACCATTTGCTTTGTCTCATATGAGAAATAAATGGGTTGAAAGAACATAAAGTTTCCTATCACCTCTAGGTCACTTATATTCAACAAAGATTTACCGAAAACTAATAATGGCCCAGGCAATATGATGGGGATTAAAACCTCAATCTTTAGAGATTCAAAACATGACCAAGTCACAAACTTTTGTTTTAATTGGCCAATACTTGAGAAATGGCTGTCTTAATCCTCTGGGCAAGAAGCAAGGCTATATGGCATCCTGGTGGTTATTGTGCTGCAGGAATTCAGTGCCATATGGGCCCTCCCAACCTCTCTTTTCCATGACCTCTTCTTTTTTTCATAACTTTCACTTCCACCTTTCTTCCCCCGTTTCCTCCCTGTCACTGTCTGGCATCGTGTCCTCAACTAGCTACCACTGAAGAGTTATGCAAACCCAGAAAATGGAGCTCTCTTCCCTACTGTTAGAGAAGAGATAAAACAAGTAAGAGATTGAAAAATAGATATTTTTAAGTTATTATGAGAAAAAATAAATAAAATAAAACAGGAGAAGAGGCAGGGAAATTTTAGAAGAGTGTCAGAAGTATGAAGGGCTTGTTCCTGTTATCACTAATCATCTTCAGTGCGCACTTCTGAAGCTGAGTGAGAGGTGGGAGAGTCAGCGAGCCACATGCGGCTCTTTGGCCCCTTGAGTGTGGCTCTTCCACAAAATACCGACTTCTGCACATGAGCCACGAAGTTTCAATCGCACTGTATGTGCGTGCCCACACGTGGTATTTTGTGGAAGAGCCACACTCAAGGGGCCAAAGAGCCACATGTGGCTTGCGAGCAGCAGTTTGCCAACCACTGGCCTAGCAGATTCCATGAATTGAAATGTAACTAAGAAAATAATCCTGAATTTCAATGAAAAATCACTGAATTGAACTGCATTTTCCTGGAAGAGTCTGAATAAGTTTTCCACGAGCAGTGGAAATTTAGCTTAGCATCTATATAACTACATTCTATAAGTCTTGTACTCAAATTTAACTTAATATATTAAATGTATATCTGTTAAATAAGAAAATCATGTGTCAAATTAAATTCTTTACAGAGGAAACAGAAGCTCAATCAAAGCCTGTGATTCTACCAGAGTAGGATTTCAAGTCATGAAGTTACAAATCAAGCATTTTACTATAAATATTAGTGTATTAATTTCATTAACAATTAGATTACTAAAGTTTTTTTTTTACACCAGAGTCATTAAAATTGATTACATTGTAAGAAGAAAAAAAAATTTATTCACCACCTGCTGGTGTAGCTCAGTGGTTGAGCATCAACATATGAACCAGGAGGTCATGGTTCGAGTCCCAATCAGGGCATATGCCCAGGTTGTGGGCTCAATCCTATTGTGGGGCATGCAGGAGGCAGCCGATCAATGCGTCTCTCTCATCACTGGTTTCCATCTCTTGCTCTCTCTTTGTCTCTCTCTCTCTCTCTCTCTCTCTCTCTCTCTCTCTCTCTCTCTCTCTTCTTTCCTCTCTGAAATCAATAAAAATATATTTTTATAAAATTAATTCGCCAGCCCATCCAGTGCATTGATTGGGTTGATTTATTGTATAGCTCATTGACAGGGGGGGACATGACAAAGTCCCTAAATTCCAGTAGGTCATTTTCCACTTTATAGCACAAGCACGCATTGAAATTGTAAATAAGAATAAATACTGCCAACATTAGGAATGATACATGAGGGGAAAGAAGGGACATCTGTAATACTTTCAAAAATAAAGATTTTTTTTTTAAAGAAAAGGGAATGGCCGAAACCGGTTTGGCTCAATGGATAGAGCGTCGGCCTGCAGACTGAAGGGTCCCAGGTTCGATTCTGGTCAAGGGCATGTCCCTGGGTTGCGGGCACATCCCCAGTGGGAGATGTGCAGGAGGCAGCTGATTGATGTTTCTCTCTCGTCGATGTTTCTAACTCTCTATCTCTCTCCCTTCCTCTCTGTAAAAAATCAATAAAATATATTTCTTTTAAAAAAATAAAAAAGAAAAGAAAAGGGAATGATTAATAACATCTAAAAGCGAGGCAAAACTTCATGAAGGACTCCGGAACCAAACTGAATCTTGAAGGAGAGGTTTAGGATAGTTCTGGAGCAACCAACACACTATAGAGAAAGAATTAAAATCAAGGATGTCATATCTCTACTTTTAACTTTATCATGTATGGCAATTTTCATAAAAATAAATGAAAACTAGCCCTAACCGGTTTGGCTCAGTGGATAGAGCATCAGCCTGTGGACTGAAAGGTCCCAGGTTTGATTCTGGCCAAGGGCATGTACCTTGGTTGCGGGCACATCCCCAGTAGGAGGTGTGCAAGAGGCAGCTGATCGATGATTCTCTCTCATCATTGATGTTTCTAACTCTCAATCCCTCTCTCTTCCTCTCTGTAAAAAAATCAATAAAATATATATAAAAAAATGAAAACTAATGAGTACAATTGGATATATTTTAGCACCTACCACAGATCTACAGATTAAATAAAAAGAAAAGAAAAAATAAAGAGGGAAAAGCAGGTAGTTGCATGTAAGACAGAAAAGTTCTAATTTTAAGAGAATTTATAGAAGAGAGCTTATTCCATTTTGAAGTTCTAGAATCTTAAAATAGGAATCACGTCAAAACATTACTCATATATGTCTATTTTTAAGTTTTCTTGTGGGGATTAACGCCATCTATAATCGGAAAAGAAGAAAACTCCCCTAAATAAAGCGCCTTATTCTGTGTATCATACCCCAAGGGAATAGTATAAATGCTAGTGCTTGAAACTTCTTGAATGAACCAAGATTATCACTGGCAAAAGCATTGCAGGGACTGCTCTTGAATGAGGCAGGAGAATGAAGCCAGATGATATAATGGTGGGTCTTTTCCTCATCTAAAAATGATGAGTCTGTAAAGTGGGTGAATCGTTTTTTAATGACCTTTTTTTAAAAAAATGAGACAAGAAGAATGAAAGTAACTGTTGTGCTATTAGAATGCAGCTGAATTTGAAATGCCCACAAGGGAGAATTATATTCCAATAAAAGGCAAGAAGCCATCATTATTTTTTTTCTCATTTTGCCTGGGAAAGAGGAAATGGAAAGAAAGAAAAAATGGAAATAGCCAAAAGCAGGTCTGGTTTACATGCTGTCTGCTAACGTTTCAGCTGGGATGGAGACAGGGGGGATGTGGGTTTGGGAAAGATTACATCATGAAGAATGTAGGAAACAAAAGTAAAATTAGATGTTTCCATTGTCTATAACTGCTTAGATAAGTAGATTTAACAGAAAGTGAAAGTTCTAAAACTTGTACAAATGAATAAAGTACAATGAATGTAAGTTAACCTTATTGTATTTGAACCAGGTTCTTATAAATATTTGTTTGAACTACATATTCTAAAGATAGCATTCTAGCAACAGAAGCTGTGCTAAGATTGCATGGGACAAGGCTCAGGGGATACTGTACCACTTAGCCTGAAAATGACCCTAAGATCCAGGGTTTTTGTTTGATTTTTCACTACTTGCCTCTTTCTCAGGAAGATAGTATAAAGTGTGTGTAGCATGTCACTTTTGAAGTATAACTCATCTGGATTCTGTACACTATCAAATATAATAATCAAATTTTTTATTACATGACCCTGAGTCTGCTTTGGCTTTCACCAGCAGGGCTGTCCATCCTTGCCAGTGGAAGCAGCTTGTTCTCCCAGGTCTAAGGCGACTAGCCATGTCCTTCTTGAAACTCATTTAATGCCTCACCTAGGGCAGATGTCTTACAAGAAGTGCACATTCTTATCCAGACCCACCCCAACTATTCCTTGTTTTTATCAGTCCAGGGAGGGAAGGACAAAGTTTGATATAGGAAGAAAGAGCTTATGTACCAAAGGATTGCAAGACTGTGTATAAACTTGAGACCAAAGGGAACAGACTAAACTGGGATCAGGCTATATGTATTGATTTGGGTATTCTAAACTGAGATTTTGGGCTTAATGCTGTAGCCTATGCAGCTGGAAGTGGTTCCAACACTTTACTTGGTTGTTGGCCCTCTTCTCCAGCAATCACAGTCACAAGGACAAGCAAGTCACAAGGCTGAAATTTCAGGCATCTTCATGGACAGAGTCTAATGATTCTTCTGAATCACTTCTGAACCATCAGTTATGCATAGCAGCATGGGTGACCTCTCCTCTTTTGTACCCATACTGACAATTTTTACTTTATAGCATCATTAGGACCAACAATGGAATCAATATTGAAGATATGGACTCCATTTCCTGTTTATTTTTTCCTTAATTGATTTTCCCATCAAGTGAAGTTAACTTTTTCCTGAAAGTTAGACAAGTTTTTGACAGAGAAATGTTGCCTATCTGTGCAAAAAGCCCTCAAAATACATGAAAAGAGTATAGCAATCTATTTTAGCTTGGAAATTTCTATGATCTATTCTGACATACTTGGCAATTGCTACTATTTCTCATTGCATTGCCTATAAAATGACATTCATTCTTTCCCAGAAACATTTTTTTTACTGCTACATAATAGTATAATCTTTTTTGAAGACATTTTATGTGATAATTAAGGATCCAGATTTAAAACTCAACCATGTGTGTACTTAACAATGGCATCATTATACTGAGGTGGTAACCATAAGAAATGATTACATCTGTGCATAGCATGACTCTTGCATGTACAATGATAACTAGGTCATAAGTTTTTCCTACATCTGGCAGACAATTTTTTCCACATTGCACTCCAGTTGCAGATACATATTTAGAAGAGAAAAATGTACATCTTAGAATTGTGGGAACTTGATATCAGTATATTTTTTAACCTAGATAAAATCATATTACAGCATCATCTTGAAACTTCCTTTCTCAGTTAGTAGATACTCATCTTTATTTCAGTATACATAGCTCTACATATTCTTTCCAAAGGATAATTTTATAAAATGTATATATCATATTTACTTAACAATTTTTCAGTTTATCCACATATGAGGGATTTCTTACATTGTTAGTTTCAGTTACAGGTAATATTAAAATGAATATCCTTGTAGAAATACTGTAGAATAAATTTCTAGAAAGGAAATTATTGGTTTCAATGTTTTTAATGTATTAATGAGAAAAAAGGGGAACATATAAATTGATATCACCAATTTGCCCACCAAAAATGCTGTATTAATTTACTCATCATCCAAGTCTGTGAGAGTGTATATTTCTACATATGCTTGCCTCCTAGCAATATTGTCAAGCTTTAAGATGTTTACCAATTTTATGAGCAAAAAATATTACCTCATTTTCCTTTATTTTACATATATTTAAAGGTTGTTGGTTGTTTTTTTTTTGTTTTGTTTTTGGCCAGTTTTATTTTATCTGAATTGCCTATTCATATCTTTTACACATTTTTCTGTTACATTGACAACCTCTTTCTTTATTGATAACTATGACATCTTTATATTTTTTGCATATTAAGTCTTTGCTTTATGCTACAAATATGCAAACTTGAATCTGTCAATTGTTTCTTAACATTGATTAGAGTGTCATTTGCCATGTTAAAGTTTTATATTTTATGTGAGTAAATCTGTCAATATTTTTCTCTGAGGCTTTAAGTTATCTAGATTTCATAAGTTGTCCTTATCCCAAAACCATAAAAATAATCATTTCCTAATAAATGGTTTTAAGACTAAAATATTTAGTTCTATTTATGGAATGTCTTACATGCTTGTTGTGTTATTAAATGGTCTAATTTTTATTTTTAGTAGATAATTATTTTAATTTTTATTTAACTCTTTAGTAAAGAAAGCTTCAAGAGAAATATTTTTAAATTTCCAAATGTATAGGTTGGGATTTTCATTAGTTTTTATTCTCCTTCATGTGTTCAGAAATGTAGTATGTATGATTTTTACTTTATGGAAATCACTGAGATTTTTGTGTAACTAACACGTGGTCAAATCTGTTCTCTAACCTAACATTATGCAGGGCATGATTTTCAAAATACTTTTTAATTTGCATTAAAATATTTATAGCAGTGCCTTCCTTAGTCTCCAGGATCTGTCTCTTGATTCAACAGTTTTTTAATAGAACCGATCCAGGGATGCCCTTCTTCCTGCTTCCACCACCTTCCAACCTCTTTTCCAGTCACAACCCTTGGAACCATCTCAACCATCCTTAGCCTCTGAGACCACCCAACCCCGTATTTTAACCTTAACTCCTTATTGCCGAGTTACCATGAGCTCCTAAATTCATCAGAATTATTTCACCGAGGTGGAGGCCACTGTCAACTGCCTGGTCAGCCTGCCATGACACTAGCTCTGAGGGGTGTGGGCTACATCTTCCCAGAGCTGGCCAAGGAGAAGCCAACGGTGCCAAGCTCTCTTGAAGACACACAATGAGCACTGCCTGCCGAAACTTTCCCACGATGAGTGAGTAAAACTCAGGACACCAGGGAAGCCACTGAGGTCCTGGAGAAGAACCTGAATGAGGCCCTTTGGATCTGCATGCCCTTGGGTTCTTCTCGAACAGACCCTTAGCTCTGTGACTTCCTGGAGAACCACTACCTGGAAGAAGAAGTGAAACTCATCAAGGAGGTGGGGGACACTGACTCACCTCCACAGGCTGGCCGGCCCCCAAGCTGGGCAGGGTGAATATTGCTCAGAAAGGCTCACTCTCAAGCATAACTAGGAGCCTTTGGAGCTCAGAGGCCTTTGAAGGGCACCCTGCATCCCCCTGGTGTCTGGCTTCTGCCTGCAACCATTAGGCTGCCTTTTAACCACCCTGGAGCCTTCTCCCATGCCCTGGGCCAAACAAAAACCATAAAGCTTTTTTTTTTCAGGATGAAAAAAGGATCATAAATATTCTCCCGATGTTCCCATTTTAATAATTAATGGCTGAAAGTCATATCAGCCATTTTTGTTTTAAGAAATAAGGTGAATGTGACAAAAAATATTTTATCAAATACATAAAATACTTTTCCTAAGTCATTATATTATCATATTTATCAAATCTTTTACACCCCTCTTTGCCCACACCCCAACAGGTGTCATGAAATCACGTGATCTTGTGAATTAAAATGAATACATGCAGAAGAATAGGGTTTGAGCCCTAGTTTGCCACAAATAATTGCATGACTCTTGGCAAATCATTTAATCCCTTTGAGCCTTGGTTTTCTCACCAAAAAAAAAAAAAAAAAAAAAAAAAAGGAGGCGGGGCATACCCACCGAGAATGTCTGTGGTGATTATCAGTGAGAAATTATATTATTGTACTATTTAATGTACACCACGTTAAATAATAATCAGTGACAGGTTAATACTATATAGACTGGTAATCAAGATTCTTACTTATTTAAGTCAACCCAGAGAAGGCTCCTGGCTGTTTCCTTCTGAGGTTGTCAAAGTAGCATCTTGTCACTCCCTTAGCATATTATTTTAGCAATTAATGAGCAAGACGGATAAGGAAAAAACCATGGGTGACATATTATACCATTTCTAGATTAATTTTTATCTGGGCAAGGAATCATCAAAATTATCAGTCTTCATTCACCTAGATGTTGCTTTGTGATTGGTATTTGGTTCCTTGACCAGTCACTAGGTCTGCGTTATGAGGAATCAGCACACTTCAAATTACAAATTTCTTTAAATATTTTATCTAAAAAACCATCTCACACCTGTCAGAATGGCTATCATCAACAAATCAACAAACAAGTGCTGGTGAGGATGTAGAGAAAAAGGAAACCTGTGCACTGCTGGTGGGAATGCAGACTGGTGCAGCCACTGTGGAAAACAGCATGGAGTTTCCTCAAAAAAATAAAAATGGAACTCCCATTTGACCCAGTAATCTCACTTCTAGGATTATATCCTAAGAAACCAGAACACCAATCAGAAAGAATATATGCACCCCTATGTTCCTAGCAGCACAATTTGGAAACAACCTAAGTGCCCATCAGCACATGAGTAGATTAAAAAACAATAGTACAGGAGAACCAAGATGGCAGCATAGACAAATGCCTACACTTGCTGCCTCCCACAATCACATCAAAATTACAACTAAAATACAGAACAACCATAGAACAACTGGAAAGCTGGCTGAAGGGAAGTACTGCAACTAGAAAAGTAAAGAAGAAATCACACCGAGACTGGTAGGAAGCATGGAGGCGAAGAATGGGCTGGGTCGGCACCCAGGTGTGCCACTTCGTTAATCAGGAGGGAGATTACATCTGTGGAGGCCACCTGGAAGAGCAAGGGGTCCCAGCCCCACACCAGATGCCCATCCCAGAGTCCCAGAGCTGGGAAACGAAGTCCCTACGGGCAGTAAAAACTACAGGCTGTAAAAAACAGTGGGGATTGGGGCTGAGTGAAACACAGGTTACTGGAGACCCAGCTGCTCATCTTAAAAGGCCAGCACCACGAATTAAACTTACAAGCTCCTGCTTCCTCTGAGCTCCAGTGCCAGGCAAGGCTTTGGAGGACCCAGACACATTCGAGGAGAAACTGGACTGTCTGGCATCAGGGCAGGAACTCGGGGGCAGCTTTCTTCCAGATGGAGGTGCTCGCAATAGTCATTGTTCCCTTGCTGGGACCTCCCCAGTTGCAGGACTGACTGGCAACCATTTCTATTTGCTCTGCCCTGGTAATTCCCTGAGACCCCACCCCACCCAATTTATAACCCCACCCAAGCTATGGGCAGCACTGCTTCCTCTGAGCTCCAGTGCCAGGCAAGGCTTTGGAGGACCCAGACACATTCGAGGAGAAACTGGACTGTCTGGCATCAGGGCAGGAACTCGGGGGCAGCTTTCTTCCAGATGGAGGTGCTCGCAATAGTCATTGTTCCCTTGCTGGGACCTCCCCAGTTGCAGGACTGACTGGCAACCATTTCTATTTGCTCTGCCCTGGTAATTCCCTGAGACCCCACCCCACCCAATTTATAACCCCACCCAAGCTATGGGCAGCAGCTTTTGTATATGAATGGCCTGTCCTTTCTCAGGCTAAAAACCTGTCAAACAAGTTGAAGCTGGGTCAGGGAGCAACAAATCTATCAATAAAAGGCATCAAACCCCAGCACCAGCACCAGCCTGCTTTGCTTCACAGCTGGACCCATCTGGGCACTTCCAAACCCCATACAAAGAGGAGAAATCTGCAGATCTCTCTGTAGCTCCTGCTGGGTGGCCCCAGACAGTGGCTGAGTTTGCACCTCCTTGGAGACTCAGAAGCCAGTGTACCCAGTGGTCAGAGTGAGACCATTCAGATTACAACTCTTCACATCCATAAGTGATACACTCAAGGGGCAGACTTAGTGAGCACCAAAGCCCCACTAAAACAAGTCCTGCTCCATAAAGGTGTCTCCTGCACAGCAGCTCTCCCACTGTAGTCACAGTTGGTCCCCACAGACAATTCCTCCCAGTGACACCAACAGCAATCAAGGCTCAACTTAAACAAGATTGTGCACACAGCCCACAAAGCGGTGTACCTAGAGTGTCCACCTCAGGTGATTGGGGAGACTGAGCCACTGGGCCCTAAAGGACACCTACTACACAAGGCCACTCTATCAACTCAAGGAGACTTAGCAGCTACCAAATACAAAGAAACAAACACAGGGAAGCAGCCAAAATGTAGAGACAAAGAAACATGTTACAATTGAAAGAAATGGAAG
>NW_006296625.1:1971693-2005525 GCF_000327345.1 Myotis davidii | reverse complement strand
AAGAAAAGCTAAAGCAGTTCATCACCACCAAACCAGTATTATATGAAATGCTGAAAGGTATTCTTTAAAAAGAAGAAGAAGAAAAAGGTAAAGGTGAAAAAAAAATATGAACAACAAAGTGGCAACAAATACATGTCTATCAATAATTGAATCTAAAAATCAAGTGAATAAAAAATCTGATGAACAGAGTAATCTGGTGAATAGAATAGAATCAAGGGCATGGAAATGGAACAGACTGACGATTCTCCAAGAGAAAGGGGTGTGGGGGTGCAGGAAGAGATTAGACAAAGATCTTATATGCATGTATGCATTACCTATGGACACAGACAATAGGATGGTGAGGGCCTGGGGCAGGGTAGGAACAGGGTGGAAGGGAGCTATGGGGGGTAGGGGGAGACATCTGTAATAATCTCAACTACAAAGATTAACTTTAAAAAATAAAATAAATTAAAAACAGTGGTACATTTACACAAAGGAATACTACACTGCTGTAAAAAAAAGAGGGGGGAGAATTCTTACCATTTGCAACAGCATGGGTGGATCTGGAGAGCATTATGCTAAGCAAAATAAGCTGGTCAGAGAAGGAAATACCACATGCTGTCACTCATTTGTGGAATATAATGAACATAAACTGATGAACCAAAGTGGATCCAGAGACAGAAGCATCGACCATCCAACCTCAGAGAGAAGGCATGTTTGTGTTTTGGGGAGGTGAGGGGGGTGTTGAAAGATCAACCAAAGGACTTGTATGCATGCATATAAGCATAACCCATGGACATAGTCAGTAGGGGGTGGGGGTGAGGGCATGTGCAGGGGGGTAGAAAGACCAGGGAGAGGTCAATGGGGTAGGGGGGAGGAGACATATGTAATATTTTAAACAATGAAGAATTAAATTTTTAAAATAAAATAATAAAAAATATTCTGCCATGCAAATTAAAGTACAATCTTGTTCTTGTACAATCTTCTCTTCTTGAATTCTTTTTCAGTAGTCTGCATAAACTATACTGACTCCAAACAAGCCCATTAAATTCAGGAACCATGCCTCACTCAGTTTTTTCTTTCCATACCTAAGCAGAATATTTAGCACATAGTGGAATTCAGTGGAACTGAGCAACAGTATAGCAGCATTTAACTTACATGAGTTTCAAGCATATGGTCTCTGGAAAAAGAGAAAGAATGAAAAAGAGAAGGATGAGGATAGAATTAGCAATTATATAATGAAGGTAATTCTTCTACCCATTCTACTGCATATCTATGTATCTACCTACCTATCTAGAGAGAGAGAATAAGAGAGAGACTGAGTGTGAAATGGAAGGTGTAAAACTAATTGTACCCCTGTTCTTAGTTTCTGGCCACCTCTCAAGATATGAGCATGTCACTGAACTGAGTGATTTTAGCCTTGAAATATTCATATTTTCCATATAGGATGATCCCAGAGCAAAGCCAAATATGTTATCTATTGCTTTAAAAAAAGAGAGAGAGAGAGAGAATTTTCTGTTTCAACACCAGAGGTAAAACTGGCTGAGCTCACCTTCATAAGGGATGTGAACTCATACGTAAAGTGGCATTTTCCTAAGGGCTGTGACACTTCACAACCTGGCTTTCCCTATTAGTTTTAGAATCTATGCCATATGGCTCCTCTGTTGCTCTTGTGTCCATCCTACCCCCATCTCCTCCTCTGTTCTGTATTTCAGGGAACTACAGTTACCAAGGTTCCTAGCTTTCTGCCTTTATTAGAGAAAAATGCACTCTTCTGCCTTCCAGGTAGGTCTGGCCAGTGGGAGGCACTGACATAGACTGCAAAGCTAAAGTAGCTAAGGCCAAGTCTTTCTCCCCTACTCTCTGTTTTTGATGGTGCTAATGGCAATAGCTAGGCCTCTTCTGTGATTCCAGCTCTCACTAGACCTCCTCCATGAGGTTTCTAGATCCTTCCACAATGCCCCAAATTTTAGGATCCGAAACAACACCTCCCCCACTGTCCCTCTGATGTGATGGCTGGAGCAGCATGCTGCGCTTGCTATTCTCTGGATTGCCTCCCCATTCCTCTTGCTGCTGAGCTCTTCCTTCACGTATGTGACCAAGTCCCTTTACTAAATTCCCTCTGCTAAAAAGCCTAGAGTGATCGCATTGTTCCCCAGCTGGATTCTCACGGAAAAAGAACCTGCTCCACACACACATGAGACTACCCTGCATGATGAGACTACCTCATTCTGATTTTTTTTTTTTTACAGAGAGGAAGGGAGAGAGATAGAGAGCTAGAAACATCGCTGAGAGAGAGACATCGATCAGCCGCCTCCTGCACATCCCCCACTGGGGATATGCCCGCAACCCAGGTACATGCCCCTGACCGGGATCGAACCCGGGACCCTTCAGTCCGCAGGCCGACGCTCTATCCACTGAGCCAAACCGGTTTCGGCAATTCTGATTATTTTTTAAGTAGGAAAAAATAGATGCTGAGCAGAGGAATAAAGGGAAAAATATGAGCAATAACATAGCAGAGGGAGCAACTCTATCTTTTCACTTTTGAATATCTTACAGACAATTTTAAGAACCTCATCTGGGAATAAACAACCCCATATGGAATCCAGATTCTCTTCCAAATTTGAATAACCAAATATGGAGAAATATTATTTTTTAAGTTGTTGGTTTAATGCCACATGATTAATTTGAATTGGATCGAAAGAGTATTACAGGCCTAACCTCTACGAAAAATGTTAAGATCTTATTATTTTAAAAAGGCATTCAGGTTCTCAGGGACTCAGTTGCCTCAACTACGTAAGCTAGGAAAGTTAGGCTAGATCAGTGGTTCTTAAACTTTTGGGGGCTATCCACTCATTTGAGAATTTGTTCAGAGCTATGGATTCTGTTCCCGGAAAAATGAATTTAGTCACAAAATTTTTCATACCACTTCAGGGATTCTCGGACCCTTTGAAGCTCACCCATGGTCCTTCATATGGTCTGTGGACTGGCGTTCTGGGCCTGTGGACTACATTCTAGATAAATCCAAAGGTCTATTTAATTGTTAAGCTTTCTGATTTTCCTATATCAGGTCAGGAAAACAAGACAGAAGGAAAATGACTTGAGAATACTGCCATGGTTATCTTTGATATTTCCCAATAGACTGTGCTGACAAAGATTTTCCCAGTCCTAGGACACACACGCTTTCCCAAGTGCCTGAGATGAGATCAGCTTTTTGGAGTTATCAACTCGCTGGCAGGCACACAGAGCGTGAGGGCCTCCCTGGGACTGACAATGGAGCAAGGCTGCTTGCCATTGCCTCCCCAGTCTGTGAAAAAGCAAGAGTAAACCCCTAGGGGAAGTGCAGAATGCTAATATTTCCAAACTTAGGACAGAAACAGGAAACTTTAATAAAGCTCAGGTTTGACTCAGCTGTTCCTACATCATTCTTTTGGAAGGCTCTTTCTCCATCTCCCACTCCTCCACTCTCCTCACTCCCATCCATAGACCTTCTGGTCCACATCTGTTTCTGAATTGCTTTCTTCATGGGCAGATAATGCTAAAAGCTAATGGCAACACTTTACTGCCATGAAAAGCAGGCATGGTTCTGATAAAAAAGAAAATGCTAACAATTTTAAAGAGTATTATTCAGATAACAGCAAGAAGATAGAGCATCAATTTTGTATTTCATTTAAACTTGAAAAATACAGGCTAATTCCTTTGTTTTGACATAATAAAAGTATGTGTTTTTAAAAGCTCTGTTTTTATGTGTAAGTTGTACAAAATGGTTGAGAATAACTCTGTTGGGTTTCAGAAGACCTGAGCTTTTCTTTTTTAATCCTCATCTAAGGGTATGTTTTTATTGGTTTTAAAGAAAGAGGAAGGGGGAGAGAGAAACATCGATGTGAGAGAGAAACATTGATCAGTTGCTTCCCATATGCACCCTAATCAGGGATTAAAACCGCAACCTAGATATGGGCCCTAACCAGGAATCAAACCTGAGACCTGTCAGTGTATCAGATGATGCTCCAACCAACTGAACCACCTGGCCAAGGCCAGAAGACCTGAGCTGTACGTCTCAGGTCTACCACTAATTATCTGTGCACCTTTAGATATTTTAAAGTCTCAAGATTGGGATAAATCTTCTCTCAACTATATTCCAGCTCTAAAAATGTTATGATTCAACCAGCATTTCTCAAAATATGCTTTAGAGAACAGTGGCCCTCAAGATGTTTCTTCAGAATAAAAAGTGTGAGTATGTAAATAACTTTGGGGAACCCTGCAAAGGTCTACCCATTTCTCTCCTATACCCCAGTGGTTCTCAACCTTCTGGCCCTTTAAATATAGTTCCTCATGTTGTGACCCAACCATAAAATTATTTTCGTTGCTACTTCATAACTGTAATGTTGCTACTGTTATGAATCGTAATGTAAATATCTGATATGCAGGGTGGTCTTAGGCGACCTCTGTGAAAGGTCATTTGACTGCCAAAGGGGACATGACCCACAGGTTGAGAACCACTGCCTTAGAGGTTCTCTGTACGTGTGAACATATTAAAGACTGTGAGAAGTCTACCAGGAAGGAAGGGAGGGAGAAACATGTTTAGCGTTGTCTAACTCACCATTTCCTAAATGTATTTTGCCTCAGAAGTCTTTCATTAAATTGTGCCTTTAACAGTCCATGTGACAAACTTTGAGAAATATTGTTCACTGCATTAACAAAAATGTTGCTGTTTACAAATTATGCTCAAGCAAGTGGAGTTATTAAAAATGGGAAGGAAGTGGAGGTTTCTAGATAATGTGTAAATAAATGGGAAAAGATCTAGTATTTTGTGACCCAGTCAATGCTAATCCAATTAAAGGGCCTTGAGTAGATCCCTCGATGAAACATTAAACTGCTAATCAGGGTCACAGTCTCTTGAAACTGAGAGGATTGGCTGGAAAGGCGGGGGTGAGGGGGCATTTCTAAGAGATAACCCTGCCACCTTCCACTTTGCAGTTAGCAGTGAGCCAAGCTGTGGTATTATCCCCTGCACAAATACCTCCAGGCCTCATAGAGCCAGATGCAAGTGGGTCAGACATTCTTAACTTGGTAAAGGCCTTCGCAGGTGTTTTCATTTGCTAGGGCTACTGTAACAAGATGCCACAGACTGGTGGATTAAAACAACAGAATCTATTGTCTCATCATTCCAGATGGTGGGTGTCTGAAATCCAGGTGTGGGCAGGGCCACACTCCCTCTGAAACCTGTGGGGGGAGCCATTCATGCCTTCCCCTGGGCTGTGGGGGTTTGACAGCAATCTTTGGGATTTCTTGGCTTGTAGCTCTATCCCTCCAACCCTCCATCTTTATTTTTTCTCAATTTAAGTTTTTAATGAAAGTTGTATGTAAGATTATTTTATTCCTATAATTTTAAAGAAAGGGATGGGAGAGGAAGAAGGAGATAGATAGAATCATCAATGAAAGAGAAGCAACATCCATCTACTACTGCCTCCTACACGGCCCCCGCTGGGGATCCAGGATTTGAACTGGGACCTCCTGGTGCATGGGTCAATGCTCAACCACTGAATCACACCAGCTGGCTCCAATTCTTCATCTTCACATGGCATTTTCCCTGTGTTATCACTTCACAGGGCTGTCTTATATTCATCCTACTCAGTGTGACCTCATTTTCACCAATTATGTTTACCACAACAGCTCTATTTCCAAACAAGTTTACATTCTAGGGTACTGGGGATTAGGACTTTCACATATATTTTGGGGGACACAATTCAATCTGTAACAGCAAGACTTTAGGACTAGCTCATAAAACTCTTAAATCTTTTTACGGAAGGCTTTCCCATGACATCTAGTCTTTTATTTGTGGTATTTATTGTCTTCTCAGTCTATTCCTATATGATAATATTGCAAATTATTGACTTTTGGACTCTCATCTTAGAATATACACCCTAGATTTTACCAGTTGTGAAAGCAACTAAGTTTATCACCTTTCTGTTCACTTAGCTATTCACTTAGCAATGAAATACCTTAGGTCTTCTATATTGACTTTCTCCACCTAGAAGTTTTGAAGAGGCGTGAGGAGCAAGAAAGGGCATGAATTGCCTTTGCTTTTGTTATGCACCTAAATAACCTTCTTTTTCATTATATTCAATTGGGAATGTTTGGGTGGGAGGTGAGGGGGGTGAGGTTTGTGCTGCCTCAGTGAGGATCCAAAGAGAACAGAAAACTCCAAACACCTTTCTAAACCTGTGTTTTTATGCTTAGTCATGGGATGTAGACATCTAGCCAATATGAGCCAACACTACTGAAATTAACCATGTGAGCATCAGGATACAAACCACTATCACAGAGCAAATGCAGACTGTCATTGCCTGTTTGTTCTGAATGCCCTTTTCCTATTTCTATTAGTTTTCTATTGCTGCATAACAAATTGCCACAAACTTTGTGACTTAAAACAACACAAATTTTATTATCTCACAGTTGCCATAGGTCAAGAATTCGGGAATAGTGTCACTATCCTCTTTCCCCAGGGTTTCACTAGGTTGAAATCAAGGTGTCAGCCAGGGCTACAGTTCTCTTTGGAAGTTCTCTCTCCAGGAGCCTCTTCTAAGCTCATTAGTTTTGAGCAGAATTCTTCTCCTTGTAGTTGTAGGATTGAGGTCCCTAATTTCCTGATAGCTGTTAGCCAGGGACCATTCTTGGAAGTCACCCCTAGTTCCTTACCATGTGACCACCACAAGGCAGTTCACAGCATAGATATTTACTTCCTTCCAGACCACCCAAAGCATGTCTCTCTAACTTATTTTTTAGCCAGTCCAACACACACACACACACACACACCCAAAAAAAATACCTCACACACACACATAACCTTCTGCATTTAAGGGGCTCACATGATTAGGTCATTCCCATTCAGGATAATCTCCCTGTTGCTGTATAATGGAACATAATCATGCAAGTGATAGCTCATCATAGTCATAGGTTCCAATAGCATATAAACAAAATGCAGAATAAAAATGGAAACTATAGAAACTTTGGAACTTTTTAAAATACAATTTTTATGAACAATTATATATTAATATTTTGAAACCTAGATAAAAGTGTTTAATTGCTAGAAATTTTTAATATGTCAAAATAGGTATGAGAAGAAATAGAAAACTGAAATAAACCAAAAAGCAACAAGAATCTGAAGGGTATTCAAAGATGTCCTCTCCACCACCGCGAATGCTGCTATGAACATAGGGGTGCATATATCCTTTCTGATTGGTGTTTCTGTTTCTTGGGATATATTCCTAGAAGTGGGATCACTGGGTCAAATGGGAGTTCCATTTTTAATTATTTGAGGAAAGGCCATACTGTTTTCCACAGTGGCTGCACCAGTCTGCATTCTTTCCAACAGTGCACGAGGGTTCCTTTTTTCCGCATCCTCACCAGCACTTGTCCTTTGTTGATTTGTTGATGATAGCCATTCTGACAGGTGTGAGATGGTACCTTGTTCTTGTTTTGATTTGGATCTCTCAGATGATTAGTAACTTTGAGCATGTTTTGCCCAGTTTGCATTTCCGCCAACAATCACAAGGATTTACTTTTGTCCACCCCTTCACCAACCCTTGTTTGCTGTTTTAGTGATGTTAGCCAATCTAACAGGTGTGAGGTGATATCTCATTGTGGTTTTGAGTTCCATTACCCTGGTGATCAGTGATATTGAGCATCTTTCCATGCGTCGGTTGGCCGTTTTGATGTTCTCTTTGGAGAAATTGTCTATTTAGTTCTTTAACTCGTTTTTAATCGGATTACTTTGGATTTGTTTCTATTGAGCTATAGTTCTTTACATATTTTGTATATTAACCCCTTATTAAATATATGGTTTGCAAATATTATCTCTCATTCTGCAGGTTGCTTTTTCTTTTCATTTTTTATTGTTTTGCTATGCAGAAGCATTTTATATTGATGGAGTCTCATTTGTTTATTTTTGCTTTTGCCGTTTGTGTTTTTGGTGTCACATTCAATAAATCACTGCCAACATCAAATTCAAGTAGCTTCTTCCCATTTTTCTTCTAAGAGTTATACAGAATCATGTCTTATGTTTAAGTCTTTAATCAATCACAAGTTAATTTTTGTGAGTGATATAAGATAGGGGTCCAATTTAGTTTTTCTTCATAAGATCATCCATTTTTCTTAGCAATCAAACAGGGATGTAGACTAGGCTCTACAGCCAGGCTTTGTTCTAAGGCTGCCTGCCCCGGGTCACTGTTCAATTTCCCTGCACAGCTAACATATATGAAAAAAAGAGAGATTGATTTATCTCCAGCTGGGTGGCTCAGGTGGTTGGAGTTCATGGTACACAAAAAAAAAAGGTTACGGTTTTTATTCCAGGTCAGGGAGCATACCCCGGTTGCAGGTTCGATCCCTGATCAGGGTGTGATTGGGATGTGTACGGGAGGAAACCAATGAATGTTTCTCTTTCACATCAATGTTTCTCCCTCCTTTCCTCTCTCTCTAAAATCCATAAACATATCCACAGGTAAAGATTTTTTTAAAAAGAGATTGGTTTATCACACTCATTCTGCTTATCCCAATACTATCCATTTTTCATGGGGTAAGATCCAAGGAAATTCAATATGAAAGGGCCCTGAGTGGTGGTGTAGGCTCTGTTTCCAGCAAGACTGGATGCTGCATTGAGGTCAGGAGTCCTGCACTGGATCCCTGGAGGGACAACCCTGCTGACTGTGCTATACACTGACCCTGCTCACCTTCCAGAAGAACTGAACCACTAAAACACACTTATCACCTTCTACGCAAATGGCTGCTGGGGACCAAGAAGTGCTTAAATGCCATGACTGGGTTTTTGGGGTGTGGGTTTTTTTTTTTACTCTAGTCTGTCTGAGTAATTCCAATTTTTAAGGAGGAAGAAAGCAATTTTCTAAGAAGTCATTCCATAAGAAAGAAGCATTATATGTCCTTTTCCCATATCCAGAAAAAAGTGGAGCCTGTACTTAGATTAAATATCGGACCACATCCTGTGTCACATGGAATGGTATAGAGTCCTGCCTGATCCCTGGCACTGAGTGGTAACTCTTTGGAAAAGAGTCTTGTTCATTCATCCTTTTAAAATGAAAAGGGGTCATTACTTTTAAAATTTAATGAAGCTAATTCTTCAAGAAAGAGGGCCAAAACAAATCTAGCCTGCCAGGCAGACAAAGATGAATTTCTCAAATCCCCACCCCCCACACACAAAGACACACGTGAACACATAAACACCCACCCCAGACCAGAGAGACTATACCAGAGCATTCTCCTGGCACAGCCCCCAAGCCACACAGCACAGAGGAGACCAGAAGGCACCAAGGTTTGAGGCTGCCAAACCACATCTCAGGATTTTCTAGTTTATTCTCCAGTTTCTTTCTGCCTTTCAGGTGGAGACCAAGGGAAGAATGATCTTTAGTTAGATGATGTTTCTAACCAGGAGCACCTTTGCCAGGACAAATCAACTCTACTCACCTGAGTAGAAAAAAGTCTCCCTCCTCCCCCACTCCCACAAAGCTTACAGGGAGTCTGTGTTCCCTTGTAAAAAAAAAAAAAAAGGCAAGAACAGGAAATCCTAATAAAAAAAATCAATGACAAGTTTAAGACCATTTAATATTGATTTCATTCTCCTTTCCTCAAACTCTTTTTACAAAGATCAATACAATTTTTACATAAATTATACCATCCATAGGATTGTATGGCATGAAGAAGTCCAAATCAGGCATCTTACAAATAAGGAAGTTATAGAAAGGCTCATAAAAATTCCCTGTTGGGATGGAGGAGGGCAAGCAGAGCCAAGACTTAAACCCACATATTCTGACTACCAATCTAGAATTTTTTTCCTCTACTCTGTTGCTTTTCTAATAATGATGTGTATACATATTTATGAAGATACTAGAGGCCCAGTGCACAAATTAGTGCACCCGTGGGGTCTCTCAACCTGGCCTGTGGGATTGGACCAAAACCTGCTCTCTGACATCCCCCAAGATGTCCCAGATTGCAAGAGGGTGCAGGCCAGGCCGAGGGACCCCACAGGTGCACAATCGGGGCTGGGGAGTGATGCGGAGGGTTGGCCAGCTGGGAAGGGATTGCGGGAGGGCTCCAGGGCATGTCCAGCCCATCTCACTCAGTCCCAATCGGCTGGACCCCAGCAGCAAGCTAACCTACCAATCTGAGTGTCTTCCCCCCTGGTGGTCAGTGCATGTCATAGCAACTGGTTGACCAGTCAATTGTCTGCCCCCTGGTGGTCAGTGCACATCATAGCGAGCAGTTGAGCAGCTTAGCATATCATTAGCATATTACGGTTTGATTGATTGAATGGATGACCGGACACTTAGCATATTAGGCTTTTATTATATAGGATATTTTTTAAAGGAAATATCTTTAAAATCATCATGCTTTAATTCACCAAATAATTTTTTGAATGACTAAAACACTTCTATGTCTCCCTATTAAATCATCAATGGTATTTAAAGCTTTACTCAAATATACACGGCAGGAATAAATGATATTTAACTAATCAGGTTTTCCTGCCTGGGATAAGCCTTTTTTTTGTTTCATTTATTTAGAGAAAAATTGACTTAATTTTTTTAGCATTTAGAAACATAAATTAAAAATTAATTCTTCAATATTGAATATAATACGTTACAGAGAAGGTAGGAAGGATCTAGTGTCTAATAAGAGTGAAATACACATGGACAACAGGGGGATGGGAGCATGAGTGTTTTGGGCGGGGAGGGAGGTTGGGGGTTAATGGGGGGGATGAGGACACATTTGTAATACCTTAACTAATAATAATAAAATAAAATACAATAAAGAGTGAATTACACCTGTCCGGAAACCCTCCATTAAAGTTAAACATAATTTCACATCTTCATTTGTCATGTAGCTGTCCCAATCCACCACCACATCACTGAAAACGCTCTTTCAACTACTGCAGTCACTGGACATCATCATTATTTTGTTTATTCATTTCTGATTGATTTTAAAAGGGAAGGTGGGATAAATTGCCTGCATCTATAAATGAAGCATTAGCCTTCTACTATCTTCTACTTCAAATTCTTCTGTTAGCACATTTATCAAACCTAGTGTCAGGGCCAAGATAATAAGCAGGTAACACTGAAAGCAATGGCCTACAGCCGGAAAGGAAAGCAGCAGCAACTTATTCTTTTTTTTTTTCAAATATATTTTATTGATTTTTTTTACAGAGAGGAAGGGAGAGAGACAGAGAGTCAGAAACATTGATGAGAGAGAAACATCGATCAGCCGCCTCCTGCACATCCCCCACCGGGGATGTGCCCACAACCCAGGTACATGCCCTTGACTGGAATCGAACCTGGTACCCTTTAGTCCGCAGGCCGACGCTCTATCCACTGAGCCAAACCGGTTTTGGCAGCTTATTCTTTTGATTAAAGGCATGAGTTCTGATTAAAACAAGTGATTAAAAAAAAAAAGCAATCTTCAAATTTGGCTACAAATTTCCCAGTTTTCTTGGACTAGCCAACTTATGTCATCAACTCGGGCCTGAATGAAAGGAAAACTCGTGTACCGATTAGACAGTTGTCTATTCAATAAGAAAGTTTTTGGAAATTGTCTCCTATCTTATATTCCCTCTAAGCTCTTCCTATAAGACTGAGCCCTAATCAATTCATCAACTGACAATGTCTTGAAAAGATGTCCTATTTTCTTCTAAAGAAACATTTTAGGTGGGGAGAGGGTAGTGGGTGGGAAGAGATTAATCAAAGAACTTACATGCATATATGCATAACCCATGACACAGACAAATAGGCTTGGGGTTGGGGGGTGGGGTGAAAGCGGGTTAGAAGAGGTCAATGGGGGAAAAGAGGGGACATATATAATACTTTCAACGATAAAGATTTTAAAAATAAATAAAGACATTTTTTGGAAATCATAAAAGAAAAATGTTTTGACATGTTTGTTTATATGCTCGCATTAAAGAATTTCTGCTCCTTTTTATTTGCACTTACAAAGAGATCATCAGTACTCCAACTATGCCTCCTGGCAGTAAAGAAAATTGAGATAAAGAGAGCCTTACACCTGGTCCATTGTTTGTTTCCCAACATAATGTCATTTTTTTCCCATCCTTAGGACTTACCACAATAATTTATGGTTAACTGGTAGCAACGTGCTATAACAAAACTAGCTCAAGTTTCACTACCCTACAAAAAATATGTGTAAGCAGTTTCCACTCTTATCCAAATGGTCCAATTTTAAAATATGTAATAATATTTTAAGTCAAGAAAATATTTGGTGTCTCCTTATAACTAATTGTGAATGCGTGTAATTGATTCAACTACCACTTTATGAGTACCAGGCACTGTGCTAGAAGTTGGCAACCCTACTACAAACAAGAAAATAGACCACCGAGATGTTAGGTGAATTTATATAGGAATTTATATCACTCTAATGACAAGAAGCACTGAAAAATAAATTAATGCAACAGAAGGTGATTGCTTCAGGGCTATGAATGATGGGTAAACAGAGAAGGCCTTTCAGAGGAATGACATTTAAGCCCAAACTTGAACAACAAGATGCAGGCATGATGAGCATTTCAGCAGAAGCAGCAGGGCAGGGTTTGACCCATGTGATGGCACAAATGCTCTTCTCTCCAAGGGGCTCTTCTCCCATGGGTGGACATAAGGCAAACTCTGCACCTCCAGGCCTGCTTCTGGGCAAAACTGAACGAAAGTGACATTTGTCCTGCAGGTCTGAAGTCCTTTCACCCATCCTTTTCTTCCCTCTGTACCCTTCATTGATGCCTAAGCTTATATCCCCAAATTACTCATCATCTTCTTCTTTCCACCACCCATCTAGTCCTACATGTCAGTTACACTATGATGCAGTGATTTTCAAACTCTTCTACTGAAAACCCTACTGCCAAAGGACTTGAACCCATGCACATGGCCTGATCTGTTCCGTGAGCTGCTAGACAAACTTGGAATGTATGGTCTAATTGGGAAGAATCACAAATAACTGTCAGAGCAACCTCAAGAAGATCTGCACTTACCATGTGGCAGAGACCAGCCACATGGTTAAGTCACATTAATAGGGGTTCCTGAAAAGAAAACATCACCATGGGTAGATAATGGCTATATGAACCTAGACACATTATTTTGACCATCTGTTTTTTTTAAGTTTTGTCTTCCTTCCTCAAAGATGGAAATCACATCTAATCATTCTAACTTTGAGCCCCACTTAGCATTTTCAACATCATGGAGGCTCTTAATTGTTTTTAACTAAATAATGTTGAATAAAACTATCTTGCTATTAGAACAGCTTATCCAAGAGTGGCAGCAATTTCACATAAAAGCCATACTTGATCTTAAAGAATGAGAAAGGCCTGGCTGATATTGCTCAGTGGTGAAACGTCAACCCATGAACCAACCCATGGTTCGATTCCCAGTCAGGGCACATGACCAGGTTTCAGGCTCAATCTCCAGTAGGGGGCATGCAGGAAGCAGCCAATTGATGATGTTTCTCTCTCATGGATGGTTCTATCTCTCTATCTTTCTCCATTCCTCTTTCTCTAAAATAAATAAAAACATTTTTTAAAAAAATAATGAGGAAGAAAAATAATGCCATTAGGACATTATGTAGTCACAATGTAAGCATTGGCTTACACATACCCTGTTATAATTGCCTTATTTATCTTTACAGAAACTCTTAGGTAGTTATTACCATCCCGTTTCATAGAGAGAGGAACTGAAGCTTAGAGAAATCCTATGACTGCCCAAGATAAAGCAAACTCAAGCCTTGAGTTTGTTCTTTTCATGGGGATTGAATCATACTGATTGCAGTTTATTTTTCTAGAGTCAGTGTAACATCAGAAAACCATAAAAAGTAGTTAATGATGGGTAAGAAAAATGCATTATAAGACATAACCAATAAAAGTTAGGATGAAACCTCAGAGGCAGAGAGTCAGAGCTACAAAGACTGACAGACAGCACGCACAGCTCCTAACAGCCTGAAGAGGCAGATATTATAATTTTCCAAACTTACTTTAAAGTAACGTTGAAATTATCAACTGCACAAATTGAAGTTACCGCTAGAGTAGTGACCACTAGCAAGACTCTTAAAGGTCTCCAAAGAGTTTAATTACAGAATGAGCAAGGTGAATGGATCAATCACTGAATTCAATTTTAGCTCCATAATTGCATGATTAATTTAGCTCAGCTGAATGCAAGAATGTTCCCTTTGAAAAGGAAATATCTGGGAACTCTGTCTTTCAAATGCTTTAAATGTACCGTAAGTCAATAAACAAATGAGTGAGCCATAAGTATTTATGGATGCCGGAATTAGTTTTCTGCTATGGAAAACTGCGAGCCGCAGTTTGCCAAGCTGCAGTTTGCCGACCACTGGTCTAGAGGTTTTATTTGGAGACCCAGTCAAAATAGCACTACCATCCTCCAGTTTTGATTGTCACAAGATAGTGGTGTTTCTATAGGCATAGCAGAAAAGAACTGTGCACAGGATCCATTTTTCTTTCACTTTCTTCTTGCTCTTTCTCTTCCTGATTGTCTTTACTTTCTATATTTTAATAATGTGCATTTATTACCTTCATAGTACAAAACACCTCTTAAAAATATAAAAGCTTTGTTGATGAGTGTATGTGGCAATAATGGTAAGACACTCAGTATTATCTGTTCACTGTCCCCCATGACAACTCAACGCATCAGAGAGGCCCCGTTATACTAGGAAGGCTTCTCTCAAGTCCAGCGTTCACTCTGGCATTTAAGACAAGCTCACTACATGCAGCATTTCTAAGTTATTTGAGGCATTTCTGTTAAAATAAATATATTGAAATATGCACGAAGTAATAAGCATAATGGTAAACTATTTACACGGAGAACATTAAGTGGAACTATCAAAAGCGGTTGGTTGGGAAGGGAGTTGAGGACAAGTAGCTGATTGTGTAGTCTATTCCCACTGGAAGAAGTCAAGGGCTCTGGATACTAAAGACCTGGATGCAAACCACTCACTCCAAGAAGAGCATTTAAGCTTGTTTACAAGTGCCTGGTCAGGAACTGAACTCTGAAAGAGCCTTTGATGAAACTTGGCTCGGCTTTCTCAGGTCTAAGAGAGTGGCATCTGGGGCTGTTTAAACAGATTGGGATAAGGAGCTATTTACATTTCAAATACATATTTGCTTTTGAAAGAATCAACTTCAGATGGTCTAGAGCCGTGCTTGGCAAACTGCGGCTCCTGAGCCACATGCGGCTCTTTGGCCCCTTGAGTGTGGCTCTTCCACAAAATACCATGTGCGGGTGCGCACATACAGTGCGATTGAAACTTCGTGGCCCATGTGCAGAAGTCAGTATTTTGTGGAAGAGCCACACTCGAGGGGCCAAAGAGCCGCAATTTGCCGACCACTGGTCTAGAGGTTTTATTTGGAGACCCAGTCAAAAGAGCACCACCATCCTCCAGTTTTGATTGTCACAAGATAGTGGTGTTTCCATAGGCATCTAGTGTCCTGTTGCACACAACCAAGAATTGTCCCACCCAAAATGCCCGTGACTAAGCAAAATAAGCCAGTCAATAAAAGACAAATACTATTCCACTTATATGCGATACCTAGACTAGTTAAATTCAGAGAGACTGAAAGTAGAATGGTGGTTGCCAGCGGGGTGGCAATAGAGAAGAATTGGAAGTTACTGTTTAATGGGTACAGAGTTTGAGTTTTGCAGGATAAAAGGAGTTCTAGAGATGGACGGGGTGATGGTTCCAAATGAATGCATTTAATAGCACTGAACTGTGCACTTAGCCCCAGATGCCACTCTCTTAGACTTGAGAAAGCTGAGCCAAGTTTCATGTGCACTTAGAAATTATCAAGATGATAAAAGTATGTGTATTTTACCATAATTAAAAATATTTTTAAATGTTACAATGCTTCTATTTGAGATACATTGAATCACAGTCCAACCTCGAATCTGCCAAATTGAACATCAGAACCAAGAACAGGCTCTATTCTCTTGATCACTTAGCACTAACCAGGGATAAAGTGCTAACAGTAGTGGTCATACAAGGCCCAGTGCCAAATAGGCTAACGTCCCATGAAATATAAACAATAACAAGCTAGTACAATTCAAATCCTTGTGAGATATATGAAGAGACTTCCTTGCTTCTGGTCTAAGAACTCAGAGAACATCTCATTTGGTTCCAAATGTAATTGTGTGCATAAAAGATCTTTTTATATTGTAAAATAATATATAAATAAGGTATATTTATTTATTACTTCTTATTCAATACAGATTTTTCATTATGTTCCTTTAAATTAAAACATTCTACCACAAGCCAAATTGGGGAGTCGGCGGGGGGAGGCTTTATCTTGCCTAAGTTTCTCGGAACACAATAGTTACTATACATTAGGGGGCGGGGGGGAACCCAATAATTTTGCATGATAGCATGCACTATCTAATTTGGTGTTTAGACTCATAAATCAGTAAGAAAAATGTGACAGGCCTATTGGGAAATGGGAAGGGACCTGAACAAGCAATTTTCTAAAGATATACAAAGGGACAGACAAATTTACAGAAAACTGTTCAATTTCATTAGTAATAAAAAACGTAATAATTAAATAATTAAGATATTTAGGCTTAGTGTCAAGATTAGAAGTGAAGTCACTGGACTAGTGGCCCTCCCGTGACCTTTCTCCAGAAGAAAATAAACTCAATGACTCAGAAAAATCCTTGCTACAACTCTCACCACACAGATTGCCTTTGTATATGCAAAGAGGCAGAAAAGAGTTAGATCCTTCCCTATTCCTGCAGTCCCTAAGGTGTGTTATCTGGTAACAGGAAGAATAAGGTTACTAACTTGCACAGAGAGAGAGAAACAGCTTGCAAACTTTTTAAAATTTTATTTTATGTTTTTAGCTTGCAAATTTTAAGACAAGAAAACAATTTCATCTCCTTTAGGAGTTCAGACTATCCAGTGCCTGAGAATTAAAGCTTGATCTTGGGAGATATGTGAGAACTTGCTGTGTTTCACAGGAGGGAAGGTAACAAAACTGGTCTCCAGTTCACTCACCTTCCAGGCTCCAGAGAAGGCCCCTCACCCATTCTGGACCCATGGAGAGACATGTGCTCCCAAATTTCTAAGAAACAAAAGGCTTAACTTCTTTTACTTGCTCTTTGGACTTTGGAGAAAATCTTAATAAATACATTATTTTTTCTCTCCCCTTCCTGTGTTCAAATTCCTTTTTTAAAAATGGACCTGGCCCTTTAATAAAGAATATTAAAAACACCTGAACAACTGACTTGGCGTTTGGGGGGAGTCTGTGGCACAGGATGTATATGAGAGGTCTCCTGTGGGTAGGGATGTCAGTCAGTAGTCTATCAAAGGGCTCATGACTGAAGATTCCATTCAGAAACCAACACGAGGGAGGCCCCATCTATATTTGCCAATTTCCTACTGGCAGAAATTAAATCTTATTTTTATACCTTGTCCAGCATTAGACCCAATGCCTTTTCCCTAAGCAATGCTCAATTCTTCCTCAGGCCCACATTGGTGGTAACTATCGAATGGCATTTTCCTTTAAATAACACAAAAAGCAACTCTTTTCCTCCAGATGTTTCCCTTCTTACTAGGAGTTTAGTAAATCGTGTTACTAACGAAAATATCTCAGTGACGGGCTACAAATGGTCCTGGAGACAGAACTGGAAAAGTCCCCCGAGACAGAAGCATCACATCCCCATTTCTTCTGGGTTGAATTTCATGGGGCCCAGTTTCGGTGGGACACCTTACACCACTTACGGATTGTAAGGCTGCATTTCATTAAGAGAAGGCTGGATGCTGGTCAGGTTCTAGAAGCCAAGTGCTGACAGTGGGTGAGACGCTTTATGCCCAGCTCTCCTGGGATGAAAGAAAACAGCTGTGTTTGTAGAATGCAGGTGGACATCATTAACATGATGGCCAAATAGTCATTGGATAAAAAGTAATTCTCTTCCTTTGCGGGGGGCAAAGAGATGAGTCTGTAAGGGAATGCTCCTTAAATTAGGGCCTAGAAATTTGGAGAAATTGCAAAATTTTCTTCAATATTACTGCCTCCCTAGAGTCTACAGGACTTAACAATGACACATCAAGTGGCTTCGATGCCATATGGCTTTGAGAAAGAAGTGGAATCCCCTGATGTAATATTTTCCTTTATTTAAAATGTTAGCCATTTGTCAAGGTCACTGTCTTAGCAGATGTCTAGAACTACATTCAGGATGAGTCATAACTCAGCCCAGGAGAGCATCTTTCAACTACCTGAGAGAGAAAAACAGACGCACATTCCAATGCTGTACATCAGAGTAACACAAAGCATGCAAAGAATTTTCCATGACACCTATTACAACCATTCCACTGTCCCCTATGTGATGCACCCTTCCCCCTCAAGAACCATTAGGGCAAAGAGAAGAATGGGAAATACTCCTAAGTCTACAGATGCTGTCACCTATTCATTCTAATTCTTGGAAATGTTGCAAAAAATATGCTCTTTGTCCCTGCCACCTCCCTGCCTGGATTACTGGAAGAGCCTGCGAAAAAAACCTACATCAACTCCAATCCAACCCTTCTGTGCACGCCAAATCAACTCACATATCACATTTGCTTTTATTTTTTTTAAAGGTTATGAAGTTTATTTTGACACTCCCCAATTCAATAATAAATAACTTATTAACTGAATGATTAAATAAATAACATTGCTTGTAAAGTCCAAATGTACCACCACAACATACAATCTCATCCCACCATTCCTTTCCTAAACACCTGACCACAGATCTTAGGATTGGATCCCTAGGCAGAACTCACCTGAGTGCAGCTGAATAGACACAGTTTGGCCTGGAGTGGGATTGGTCTCTTTGAGCATTGATGGTCTGGTAAAGGTGAGTGTCTTCAATAAGCCTGGCCTTACATATTGAGGGATAGCTATGTGAAGGTGCGGTCAGGACTGCCCTGAAAGATAGCAAATTGTCTCACTCCAAGGGAATAACTATGCTCCCAATTGACCTTGAGCTTAATGGTTAAGCCCAATGATCCAGAGAACACAAAGCAAGGGAAAACTAAAGGGAATAACACTCTTTTTGTTTCCTTCCACATGGAGGGAGCGCCACTAGGGTGACACTTCTGACCTCCTGTGGCCACTTCCTTCTCTCAAAGCAGGTGAGATGCAGTGACTTCTATGATTAGCAAAATTAGGGAGCCTGCCCAGCTCAGCTCATTCTTCCTCTTAGGAATGATCCATTGTGCTACTCTTCAGGGGTCAGTTAGTAGGTCTTTCGGCTCTCACACTAAACTAGAACTACAGAGATGAAGATGATATCTGTTTCTCATCTGCTACTCTCTTGTTTTATTTCTGCATGTTCAGCACTGAGGGAAGAAGGGGGCAGCACTATTTATTGAGACTCCCACTACTCTTCTAACATTACTTGTCTGCCAGAGCCATGCCCCTTGTTGATTCTAAGCCTTTTATTAGGTGACTGGAGGCCTGGTGCATGGGTTCGGATTCATGCACATTGAGAGGGAATTAATTAGAAGAAATATTTTAGAGGCTGGCAAGGGACCGCAAGAGATTGGCTCCAGGGTGTGTCTGGCCCTTCTCACTCAGTCTGGATTAAGGCCAATCAGGGCCACCCGGCCAGGGAGGAACCGTGGGAGGGCTCCAGTGTGTGTCAGGCCTGTCTTACCCAGTCTCCATATGGGCTGGACCCCAGCGGCAAGCTAACCTATTGGTTGGAGCATCTGCCCTTAAGTGGTCATTGCACATCATAGCAACTGGTCAAACGGTCAAACAAATGGTCGGACACTTAGCATATTAGGCTTTTATTATATAGGATTGTACTTTCCTCTAAATATTTCCCTCTCATTTGCTAATTCCTCAAGATTTACCAATTCCACAAATTCCTTCATAAACATTCCTACTCCTACCCCCCCCATCCCATTCAATTTCCACTCCAGAATTCATATTAATACAGAGCTATTTTATATGTCTTTGTCTTATTTTTCCAGAATACCTAGTTCCTAAGCAACTGAAATCTTGCTTACATTTATTTGTAATTCTGTAATTCCTCCACCTTTGTGACACCCAACAGAATGTACTTGATGTATTATTTTTTAATAAATGACTACTTTCTCTGCATTTCTCTGACATCTAAAAAATGCTAAATAGTTTCCTTTCTATTTAACATAATGATAATAATTTCAGATATCTGAATGTTTGAACCACAAAAGACAAAATTTCTTAGGAGTGTATTGCTTTTTGCAATATGAATAAGGGAAGGGGGGTGAAGTTCAAGGAATTATATATTTCTACAAGCCAAACCTCATAAAATTTTTGGCTTTATTATGTATTTGTCTACTGAGTGCCTACTATCTACCTAGCCTCATTCTAAGTAAAGAGCATAAAAAAGAAGAAAATTGGAGCCCGGCTCACAGGGAAATGACCCCCCCGATGAGTGATATCTCAAAGTGCGGCCCAGAGACCATCTCATCAGAATTACCAGCCATTAAATATTCCAACTCCAGGTCCCAGGACTTACTGAACCAGAATCTCTGGGGGTGGTCCCAGGAAATGGATTCCCAGGTGTTCTCAGGCACACTGAGAGCACTGCTGAGGAGCAAGATGGAGACAAGCAAGTGTTGTGATCGAGTTATGAACACACCACCGAAGAAGCATGAGGCGGAGCACCAGATCCTGGCTGCTCTAGAAGGGAAGCAGAGAATCTTCTGGAGGAAGAGATGTCCGAGCAGAGGTTGATGATGAGTAGGGTTAGCCAAGTGACAAAAGAAGGGGGAAGGCAGTTCCAGCAAGCAATAGAGTTTTTATTTTAATCTACAATGGTTCTTACTCAAAATAAATTCATCCAACAGGATGTGGTGGTGGTGGTGGTTAACACCGTCTGACTGGGTAACACACCATTCCATTTAATCCTCACAACACCCCTCTAAGACAAGCAGAGCTGATATTTTTAAACTTATTTTATAGATAAAAGAAACTGAGGTGAATGGTTTGTCTAATGTCATACACCTGGCAAATGCCAAAGCCAGGATCAGAAAAACTCATGTTCTACTCCCAATACCTGTGATTTTTATTTCACCAGGATATGCTAACACTTAAAGAATTTGTACCAACTTCAAAATACATTCTATCACCCAATATTCCTCTTCTAATCAAGGATTCAAAAGGATTTATACATGCTAGATTACCTTTGATATCTACCCAAGCATTAACACTCCACATATCTGTGAAAAAATTTTAACCTTGTTAAAATAGGAGTTAAGGTCACCACTAATAGACTCATGCACGAGATATTGCCCTTAGTTTCCAAACATGTGTTTATTTTCAGGCAAAGCCATGGTCAAATTGGGAAACACCAGCTGGAAAAAACAGCAGAAATTAATGTTATGATTCAAGTAAGAGTGCAAAGATAAAAGAAGAAGGCCACCATGACTGACTATTGTGACATGACATGATGTCATATGAATATTATTCAAATACCAGTAAATTTTTACAAGGAAAATGTTTAGTTTAGCTACTCATAGAATTAGTTTTGGTTTTGGAACCATTTGTTGGAATTAAGACACAGAGTTTTATTATTTTGACCTATTTCAATCTGACAAATGAGTAGTAAAAGACATACCCAAGTTTGTCTTCCAAAGAGCATTAGTGTTCGTTTAAAGTGTGAATATTTTTACATTTTAATTCGTGTTAATTTTTAATTTTCAGTAATGTAATGTGTCTCAATAAACTGATCTTTAAGATGAGAGATGGGAGAAAGAAAGCAGGATAAGGCTTAGTATTTAATAAGCTTTTAACTTAACCAAAAACTTTGGCTCAATTGATTCAATCAATAAAGAATTTATTATCTCACATAATAAGAAGTCAAAAGAGAAAATAGTTCCAGGACTAATTGATTTACCAGCTCAATCCACTGGCACCATTAAGGATTGGTTTTTTTCCGCTTTTTTGCTCAGCTCTCTTTAGCAAACTCACCTCATCCACAAGCTAATGGAAATCAGTTTCTAGACAATATTTTTATTACAGACATCGACACAAAACTGTTCCTTCTCATGTTATCAATGGGTTAAGCTTTTCCCAGAAGCACTTCAGCAGACTTTCCCTCTCATCTCGTTGGTCAAAACTGTGTCAGCTCCCCATGCCGGCACCAATCACTGGCAAGAGGAAAGGGGCCTCTGTGATTGCTTTAGACTAGTGGTTTTCATGTGGAACTAAGACTAGTACCCGCTCCACATGCTCTGACACTCCTCCCCTGCTAACATGGGCATCTAGAAATGTTGGAGAACAATTTTAATTGTCACAGTGATGGGAAATGCTTTGGAATTTAGACAGGGAAGATCAGGGATGTTTAATGTCCTGCCGTGCATGAAATAGTCCCACAAAGCAAAGAATTAACCTGCCAGAAATGCCTACAGAATCCTCCTTCCAACTTTGAACATCACCAGCATTGCCCCCTGGGCTGAATACAGGGCCTACCTCCCTTAAAGGACATAGTCCATGGACAGTGGGTTCTGGAAGGAAACCAGGGCTCTTCTGGGTGGGCCCTGCTGTGGAGTGCAAGCCAGTGAGAACATTAAAAGAGTGAGAATTCTGGAAGTGAATTCAAGCTATTCTTTCTTCCTGAACTTTGCATATCGTGTCTTACACAATTTTTATACAATTTTATAACCATCAGCACTTCAGACATGATACATAACAAAAGTCAATGTTCTAGCTGAGTGAAAGGATGGACTTAATGACTGTCACACTTGATCCATACTATTTTGACGAGCATGAAAACTAAGTGCCTGCTTAGTTAATGCTACAAGGAAAGTGTATATTTTATTTATCCACAAGTGCCCCCTTTCTTCCTTAGAAACAACAAAGTGCCCTGAGGGTTGGCTATGGAATTTGGAGTGCATCTGCACTAGGCTGACTGACAACAGGGGCTGCACAGAAGGGGGAGGGGGTGAGGGGAGCTACACCTGGCTGGTAGAATTAGCAAATCTTATTCTGATTTATGGCAATTCCCTTTGTTTTCTTCCACATCTGTTCTGCCTCTTGGATTGAGCCCTGGGCTACACTGATGAAAGATTCCAGTTTATGTAAATAAGATCATATTGTCTTTAAATATTTAAAGGCTGGTTATATGGAAGGGAGATAAGATACTTCTCTATGGCTCCAATGAATCTGACCAGTATAAATGGGTGAAAGCTATAAGGAGATCATTTTCTAGCAGCCAGAGTTTTCTAAAGATGCAATGATTAGCCTTAAGTAGAATGAGGATATGGGTTTGGCAATGTCTGTAAGGCAAAGTTAAAGAATTTTCGTCTAGATGATCTTTAAGTTATCAAGTGACTTCTAGCCCAGAGATTAAGTGACCTTAATGAAAAAAACTTGCTTGGGAAACTACTACCTGGTCCCATATTTAATGGTAAACTTCATCATATCACTTCAGTTCAAATCCAAAAGATAGTGCTAATTTATATCACTTAAAACAACTAACACATTACAGTAGAACTGAAAAGTTTAGCTACATGAAGAGAAAGGTGGTGGTTAGAATATCTTCCTCATATTTGACTGGTGTTCAAGCAACTTTCATTATTACATGATAAATATAGGTGGGGCAAAAGTAGGTTTACAACTGTTAAATACCAAAAAAACACAGTTTATTCTTGTATTATTATTTATTAATTATTGTATTGCTTTCTAGATGAATGACTGTAAACCTACATTTGCCCCACCCTATACTATACATAACTGTGTAGTATGTTAAGGAAATTTTTCACAAATAAGATCCAAATTTGTTCAAATATTCTGCCTAAGACAGACCTTGGGATCCCATCCCCAAATCTCCTGAATCACATGCAGTTCCAAAGTGTCCACTTTTTATAGCCTTCAGTAATTTTTGGCATCTCTGGTCAGTTTTTAAAAGCATGACCTCATATATTTGAAACACTCCCTTAAAAAAGTTAGATACTTCACATTTCAATATCCAAGTTCTTCAAAGAGGACTGAGCACTAGGAAGTCACAAGCCTAGTTCAATACTCTGCCGGGTGTGCCCTTAACATGTGTATGTCAGGGTTTCTCCCAAACATTATAAATGTTTTGGGCCAGATAATTCTTTGTTGTGTACAACTGGCCTTTATGTTGTTTAGCAGATGCCAGAAGCACATGCCCTCTACTCTTCCCCTGTTATGAAAACCAAAAAAATCTCCAGGCATTGTCAATTGTCATCTGGAAGGAAGATAAAAATCTCCCTATTTGAGAACCAATGGTATAGACAGAGAGAGAGAGAGAGAGAGAGAGAGAGAGGCGTGTATTCATTAATTCTCTACAATTTTTTGTTTTTTCCTGTTAAATATCCGATTTTTTAAAATTTCAGAACATAATATATTATAGATATAAAGTTTGCCAAGAGACTATGTTTCATGGATTCTCGCTACACACAAAAAATGGTAACTTATGATTTCACTTATATGTGGAATTTAAAAAACAAACGAAATAGAATCAAACTCATAGATAGAGAACAAATTGATGGTTGCCAGATGGGAGGGGGGTTGGGGGAATGATGAAAAAGGTGGAAATAATTAAGAAGTAAAAATTTCTAATTATAAACATAGTCACAGGGAATATAGTCAATAATATGGTACATAATAACTGTACATATGGTGTCAGAGGGTACTACAGAAGGTATGCAATGTTGAATGATTATATTATTCACCTGAAACTAGTATAATATTGTATATCAACTATAAGTGGAAAATAAATTCATTTTTAATGGTAACTATGTGAGATGATAGATATGTTAATTATCTTGATTGTGATAATCATTTCACAATGTATACATGTATCAAAACATCACCTTAGCCCTGGCCGGTTTAGGTCAGTAGATAGAGTGTCAGCTTGTGGACTGAAGGGTCCGGTGTTCAATTCCAGTCAAGGACATGTACCGTCGTTGCAGGCTCCTCCGTGGCCCTGGCCCTGGCCCTGGTTGGGGGCCATGCAGGAGGCAACCAGCCAAACATCGATGTTTCTCTCAATCTTTCCCTCTCTCTTCCACTCTCCTTAAGACTCAGTGGAACAAATATCCTCAGGTGAGGATTAACGAAAACAAAATCACCTTAAATATACACAAGTTTATACCTTCAGTAGATGCCCTTGTGCATCTTAAATATATACAATTTTTATTTGTCACTCATACTTCAATAAAGCTGGGGGAATTTTTTAAAAAGAATTCAGATCTCTACAATTATTCAAAGTAGAATTTTTACATTAAAGTAAATGAAAATAATTGGAAACTTTATCAATCTTCATAAAGCCCAGCCCTCATTCTGTACTTCCCCTACTCACATGTCAGCAATCATTCCTACCAAAATTAGTTCAAATTTGTAGTCTGGCATTTGAGACTCAACACAATTTCATAACAACCTACCTTCTAGGCTGATCCTGAAAAGCACCTGCTTGAATCAAGTCATCCTAAATAAAAGGTGCACTTAGGTGTCATATTCTATCCTCAGATCTCTAAACCAGTAACTTTGCAGCCTGACGTGATAATTCTTCTTCTCTTGGTTGTGTAGGTAGCCATGCAACTCCAGCAAAGGAGAAAGATAATTAGAGAGATTACAAAAAAGTTAATCACATAGTATTAAATCTGGGGGGAGTACTAAAGTTTGTAAGTTTTGTGATCATCATACTACTCTGTGTACATTTTGTTTTTTAAAGATTGTTTAAAACTCTAAACATGATTTGATATACAAGTAATTGAAATTTAAAGCTTGATTTATAACATTTATTAGATACTAATAAACCTACTGTAAATGTATAAGATTGAGCAAAAAAGGGATTAGGAGTCAAATTCGGGAGAACTATGGCAATGAAGGACAGAACATGCAAAATTCCTTAAGTAAAAATGTATTAACTTTAAATAATTGTGCCTATGTTACACACATTTTTTTAAAAAAACTCTTTACACTTTTTGTAAAAAAAATTATTAGATAGGTGGATATATACTACACATGAATGTAGTGAGTTATGTTAAAGCACATGTGTGTTATAATGTGCAAATAAAATGAATTTTTTAATATTACACACATAAGTTTTTCTAATGATTTCATCACATTTAATAATACTTAACAATAGAGATTCATCTCATTATATTCACTTTATTCTTTAAGTCACAGCCCAGGTTTTTAGTATTAATAGTTAAACTACAAATGCTTAATGAAAATGTCAACTTTGATCAAGAACTGCATCTAATCAATCTAAAAGCTAGCAGGCATCAAGTCCTAAAAATGTATCAAACCCATTCAAGGGCAGATGATTTGCACAAAGATATTTGCCAAGTTTAGCACTCGAACTGAGCTTAATTCTGCGATGTTATAATTTGACAACCCATCTCTGCAGGTGTGAGCTCACAAACCTCTTCACTTATCTCCCACATCTCACACTTTTATACAAGGCAAAATGAACACCTGAGGCAGATTTTAAAGGGAAAAGGAATCATAAGAATCTTAAGAGAAGAGCAGAGTTGAAAAAGGAAAGGGCAAGTTCCATTATTATTATTACTTCTGAGAATGTTTTATGGACTATTCCTGGAAGGCCCAGTGCTTCACTGAATCTCTGCCAGCCACTCCTCCTCAGCACTTTGGTATTACTTGTCAGTGCATTTTACGGAGCACTTTGTCCTAAACAATATTCCTGCAGGTGCCAACTATAAAGGAAACAAACCCTTATCTATGCCTCTCTGTCTCACCACCTCCCTTAAGATGTCATTCTTTGGCTAGGCAAGCTCTACTATTATCTAAATAGTTCTGAGCTCACATGGAATACATAACCTTTCTTTTTTTTATCTTTTCTCCTACTTTATTTATTTTTGTAAAAAAAATTTTTTTTAATTTTGTTTTATTGCTTCAAAGTATTACATATGTCTCCTTTCCCCTCCCCCCTCCGCCCTTGACCTTCCCCTGGCCTCCCCTAACCCCCAGTGTCTTGTGTCCATTGGTTCATAACCTTTCTTATTCACGCCTGATTCCAACTTTTGCTCCTAAATTTAAGGTACAAGCATAAATTTCTTCTCTCTTCTTTATAATTTCAGCTACTCTCTAATTCTAGCCTTAATGGAAATACAGACTAACTGTTCTCCTGGCACATTCCCGTCACCTTCAAAGTCCAGAAATGCGCTCCGTCTGCTCAGCTGATACTTACTGATTCGTAGGAGGTGGAAGAAAGGAAGTGTCAATGGACTAGGCAAATCCAAATAAAAGTCACAGGGAAGAATATGAAAAGCATTTGAGCCAGGATAGTTAGAGATGGAAACCCCAAATGACAATATTAGATTCAAAAACAAAATCGGAGAAATAAGCCTAATCGTAGAGCAGAGATCTCCAGAGCACCCCACGGACACCTGTAAAGGGCAATGACAGCTAATTCCCTTTTGTGCTGCCTTCCATATGTTGTCACTCATGCAGGTCAAGCAGGCGTCTTTACTTAGCTGGGATTCACCATAAAGAAAATGTTTGGTATTCTATTTTTATCCATTCTCCTCACATTTCTTGCTCATGAACATCAACTTTCTATGATGGGTATTTCAATTAGCTCAAGCTCTTGCCTCCCGTATTTACTGTTGAAAACTATCATACTGGTGTCTTCTTTGGGAAATCACCCAAAAGCCATGGAGAGAATGATTAAACAGAAAGTTAAGTTCCAGTTTTAATAAAACTCAGAAGCTTTTATAATTCTAAAACATAATACATGAGGATGGGATGCCAAATGCACTAAAGGTCAAACAGAGATAGAAAGGACACCCAAAGAGGAAATATTTAGCTAAAGATCTCAAGCAAAGCTGTCAGAGCACGGGTCTCCAGGGATGTGTAGGCTGTATCAAGAAAAAACAGGAGCCAAAACCGGTTTGGTTCAGTGGATAGAGCATGGGCCTGCGGACTGAAAGGTCCTGGGTTCAATTCCGGTCAAGGGCATGTACCTGGGTTGCGGGCACTTCCCCAGTGGGGGGTGCAGGAGGCAGCTGATCGATGTTTTTCTCTCATCAATGTTTCTAACTCTCTATCTCTCTCTCTTCCTCTCTGTAAAAAATCAATAAAATATATTTTTTAAAAAAAGAAAAAACAGGAAAGGTCGAAGTAAACCAGGATTCACTGTACTAGTATATACACTATATTTTTAGGAAGGTTTTAGGAGTAAGGCAGAATAGAGTACATTATGGACAGTGCTGTGACTGACAATCTCAGGTGACTGGGAAGAAATAAAGTTAAAATAATGCACCCATACAGCCCTGTACCATAGGTCACAAGAATTTTACTTGTAACAGTAATTTTCTACAAGCTTGAAAAATTCCCTCACCCCTCTTTTATATAACCCTCCTATAATATGTGGTGCAGAAAAGACTACTCATTTAAGAATAAAAAAATAAAAAGCAACCACTGAATAAATATCAGCACAAAACCACCAAAAAATGAGAGAGAGAGAGAGAGAGAGAGAGAGAGAGAGAGAGAGAGAGAGAGAGAATGGGGTGAGATGGAAAACAAATGGCAAAGAATACTCACAAGAAAAATATTATCAAAGCAAAGTTTAAAACTTAAACTGCTTCTGTAAAACACAATCTCAATGCAAGAGTTCAAGCAAGAGTTCAATCTGTATCAAAATCTCAATGGCTTTTTGGCAGAAATTGAAAAATCTATCCTAAAAATCATATGGACTCTCAAGGGACCCTGAAAAAAAGAACAAAGTTGGAGGTCTCACATCTCCTGATTTTAAAACCTACTACAAAGCTATGTTACTAGAATAAATAGGGACATATAGATCACTAGAAAAGAAAAGAGACCAGGAATATATCCTCACATATTTAATCAAATGATTTCAACAAATGTGCCAAGACCATTCAATAAGGAAAGGTGCCTTTTCAACAAATGGTGTGGGGAAAACTGGGTATCCACATGGAAAAGAATAAATTTGAACTCTTTTCTAACACCACATTCCAAAATTAACTCAAAATGAATCAAATATTTAAATGTAAGAACTAAAATTCTTAGAAGAAAAAAATAAGGGATATGACACCAAAAGCACAGGCAACAAAAGCAAAAAATAAATAATATGGAGATCAAAAGTAACAATTTTGTGCATCAAACAACACTATCAACAGTGTAAAAAGGAAATACATAGAATGGGAGAAAATGTTTGCAAATCAAATATCTCATAAGGGATTGATACCCAAAATATATAAAGAACATCTACAAATCAACAATAGCAACAACAAAAATTTAAAAGTCAATACTTGAATAGACATTCCTCCAAAGAAGATATACAAATGGCCAATAACCTCATGAAAAGACACTTAACCTCATTAATCATTAGAGAAATGTAAATCAAAACCACAATATTATTTTACTTCACACCCATTTGGATGGCTATTATGAAAGTAACAGAAAATAGCATGTGTTGGCAAGGAAATAGAGAAATTGGAACCCTTGAGCATTGCTGGTGGAAATGTAAAATGCTAAAGCCACAGTGGAAAATAGTAATATGGCAATTTCTCAAAAATTTAAACATAGGATTTTCATATGATCCAGCAATTCCACTTCTGGTTATATACCAAGAGTAGACAGCAAGGATTCAAAAGGATATTCATACACCCATGTTCATAGCAGAATTATTCACAATAGCCAAATGGGGAAGCAATCCAAGTGTTTATCGACAGATAAACGAATAAATCAACTGTGATGTGCGCATTCAAGGAAATACTATGCAGCCTGTCAGGTGAAGGACATTTGGACACATGGATAAACTTTGAAAACATTATGCTAGGTGGAATAAGCAAGTCACAAAAGGACAAATACTATTGATTCCATTAATATGAGGTATCTAGAGCAGACAAATTTATAGGGACAGAAAGAACAGTGGTTGCCAGAGGCTGCGGGGAAGAAGAGTGGGGAGCTCTGGTATCATAGGTACAGAGTTTCAGTTTAGAAAGATGAAAAAAGTCCTGGAGAGGGATGACGGCCATGGTCACACTACAGTGTAAATTACCACTGAGCTGTACACTTTAAAAATGGTTAAAATGGCAAATTTTGTGTTATAAAAAAAGTGAGTCGTTGTAAATAAGAAGTTCAGTAAATTAAGCAAAAAGGCAGAGAGGTATGTCAATGCCATGGGTAGTTATAAATGGTCTTAGAAAATGGATTAGAAAAGGCAGTGCCTGCCCTAGCTGATTTGGTTCAGCGGATAGAGTGTTGGCCTATGGACTGAAGAGTCCCGGGTTTGATTCCAGTGAAGGGCACATGCCCAGGTTGTCAATCCACAGTAGGGGGCATTCAGGAGGCAACCGATCAGTGATTCTCATCATTGATGTTTCTCTCTCTCTCTCTCTCCCTTCGTCTCTGAAATCAATAAAAATATATTTTTCTTAAAAAGAAAATTAAAAAAAGGCAATGGCTGGTACAATGGAAAGAACTCAGGAACTCTATTTCTCATCTCACCACTGTCCATCCTCTGCTTCCTTCTTCTCTCTCACTGAAGTTCTGGTTTGTATCTTCTCAATTTGGGAGAATAGCCAACTGTCCAGAATATCTTGGTCTCAGAGATTTTACAAGGGACATATTGGCCCATATTTTCCCAATTGGCTGTGAAGGCAAAGACATGTTGTGTGAACTTGGCTGTTCCCACCATAATCACGGGGAGGTGGGGAGAGGGAAAATAGATTGGAGGTTACCAAAGAAGGGGACATATTGTGAGCTGGGTAGACATCTGCATAGCTGTTCACTGCAAGGACACTTACATAGTTAGCTTTTCCCACTTTTCCAAATTTCTGTTTTTCTCTCCCCACCCCTTGCTCCTAGTAGCCTATTTTATTGAAGATTCTCATACCCTCCAAGCTCTCTGGCCCACTCACACATGCCTAAAGTAAAATGCTCTGTACTGGTGATGAATTTACCTGTCTCAGTCCCTTTCCAACAAGGGTTTTGCCCCATTCTCTGCAACTCAAAGCAGCTCATTTGGCTAATGCAGCACCCTTAAGTTGATACATGGTCCTCCTGGTTTGACCCTATTTGCATTTCCAGAGGACTGTCTGGGTATGATACTTTATTGCTCTGTGCCACTGACAAGTATTTTAAGGCCGGCACTTCTCTATGCCCCTCAAACCTGGCATGCAGAAAAACTGACATTGGCAGTTGAGTTTGGATCAGTTGTGTTTCCTGAACGATTCGTAAAGTGTAGGACCAAAATTTTGTAAATTTATAATTACATATGTATATATACTTTTTAATGAAAATATCTACCTTAATGCTCTATAAATTCCATTATTATAGTGAAAGAATAAGACTTAAAGGAGTAAAACATATATTATTAAATTAACTACCAAAAAAAATGGTTTCCATAGAAAAAGAAACTCAAACAATGCAAACAGCATAGAGGAAAGAGTTTGAGCAAATCAAAGCCGGATGATGAAAGCTGAATACCAAAGGAAGAAAGGATGGTACACAGATGGTTGAAGAGCAGAATAGAAGCAGCAAAATAAAATTCAGGACCACAGAGGCCAAATTTTTACTGCTCACTATTTTTCAGGGAAGGCAACTGATTGGAAAGACGTCTGTCCTAAACAAGAAAATAGCCAACTAGGGTGCTGCTGTCACTCAGTGGTTAAGAATGTGGTCACTGGAGTCATAGTGTTGGTTACAAATAAGTGCTTACCTCATTTGGTTGCTGCGTGTATTAAGAAGTAATACATGTAAATCATCTGCATTACATTTCGTTAAGTACTATTTCGGCAAATAGTAGCTATATTCCTTGAAAGTAACATTGAGTCAAATATAGAAAATGACACCCTAAACCACATTATTCTTAAGTTGGTACCAGAGTGATTTTTATCATCAAACTCCAGTTTTTACTCTGGGTTGCTCTCCCCAAACTTCTATGTATGTGGTCATATCTGAACCTAAGGAATTGTGGACAAAATCTGCAAGATTTAATCTAGGTCCATCGGATTCTATGGAAGTCAGGTGAATGCTAACAGGTCATAGCGTGGAGTGGTAGTTAGGATCACACACCATGGACTCAGACTGCTAGGATTTCAGTCCAGGTTCTCCACTTACTATTAGGTGATCTGTATTCTTAACTTCCTTTTGTCAGCATCTTCACCTGTAATATTGCACCTGTCAACGCATTTGGAAGGATTACCCAGCATAAAGCATGTAAAAACCATAGAACAATGCTGCACGCATAGTAGCCAAGCAACCAATGTTAGCTGCTGCCACAAATGACACATGCTGGCCACAGAGAGCTGCCATAGGGGAGAGAGGACTGGATGGATGTTACAGAAGAACCACTGACAATGCTGTACAGTGATTTCTCTTTTACAAAGGAACACACAGTCAACAGCCTGTGATTATTAAGTGACTGTCATCACCATCTTGGGATTCCTTTCCCAGGAGATAAACTGCACTGAGGAGGATAAAATGGAATGCCTGCTCAATGCCCTTTGTTAGGAATTGAGATGGCTTGTTTCTTTCATGTCTAATTAAAAACAGAGCCTGCCGGCATGGCTCAGTGTAGACCTATGTACCAGGAGGTCACAGTTGAATTCCTGGTCAGGGCACATGCCCAGGTTGTGGGCTCCATCCCCAGTAGCGGGTGTGCAGGAGGCAGCCAATCGATGATTCTCTCTCATCATTGATGTTTCTATCTCTCTCTCCCTCTTTGAAATCAATAAGAACATATTTAAAAAAAAAAACAAACAAAAAACAAAAAAACAGAGAATTTTGCCCTTCTGGGTACTGGATGAAAAAAAAAAGGTAATGATTTTATGTCCCCTGGCCCACCATTTCTTTCCTAAAGACGTAATAAAAAGAGACACAATCACACACACACACTCCTCTGAAGCACTCATCTTGTCACACCCTCAGAGCTTAGCTGTGAGGTGCAAGAGACCCTTTCTGTGTCTACCCCTTCAACCAATGAGCCACACATCTCTGGGTTCCAGTGTCCCTGAAAGAATTTCACTTTCAACACAGGGCTGAAGACTATACAATTAATATCTAATATTGTCTTGGGAGAAAATAAAGAACTAGTAGAAACCTTTTTTTCCCATTGTCTTCTTGAATTTATTGGGGCAAAATCCTATATAATAAAACCTAATATGCTAAGTGTCCTGTAGTCCGGTCATCCGTTCAACCAATCAAAGCAAAATATGCTAATGATATGCTAAGGCCGTTCAACCTCTCTTTATGACGTGCACTGACCACCAGGGGACAGATGCTCCGAATGGTAGGTTAGCTTGCTGCTGGGGTCTGGCAGATTGGGACTGAGCGAGACAGGCTGAACACGCCCTGGAGCCCTCCCGTGGTCCCTTCTGGGCTGGCCAACCTCCCATGTCCCTCCCCAGCCCCGATCATGCACTGGTGGGGTCCCTCAGCCTGGCCTGCGCCCTCTCAAAATCCGGGACCCGTTGGGGGATATCAGAGAGCTGGTTTCGGCCTGATCCCGCAGGCCAGGCCAAGGGACCCCACTGGTACATGAATTAGTGCACTAGGCCTCTAGTTGGTTAATAAAATTATATAGGTTTGAGGTGCCCAATTCTATAATAACACATCATCTGTAGGCTGCATTGTTTGTTCGCCACCCCAAGTCAAGTCTTTTTCCATCACCATTTATCTCCCCTGTACCCTCTTCTACCTCTCCCCACCACTCTCCCCTCTGGTAATCACCATACTGTTGTCTGTCTATGAGTTTGTTTCTTTTTTGCTAATCCCTTCACCTTTTCACCCAGCATCTAACCCAGGGGTGGGCAAACTTTTTGACTCGAGGGCCACAATGGGTTCTTAAACTGGACCGGAGGGCCGGCT
>NW_006296625.1:1960901-1971506 GCF_000327345.1 Myotis davidii | reverse complement strand
TTGCGTCTTTTTTTTCAATAGTTTTATTCATTTCAAACGGGCCGGATCTGGCCCACGGACCATAGTTTGCCCACGGCTGATCTAACCCCTTTCCCTCTGACAGCTGTCAGTCTGTTCTCTGTATCTATGAGTCTGTTTCTATTTTGTTTGTTACTTTATTTTGTTCATTAGATTTCACATATAAGTGTCTTTCTCTGACTGGCTTATTTCACTTAGCATAATCTCTCCAGGTCCATCCATGCTGTCACAAAAGGTAAGATTTCCTTCTTTTTTAAGGCCTAGTAGTATTTCACTCTGTAAATGTACCACAGCTTTTTTTAATCTACATCAAAATAAAAAGGTTTGCCTGGCAAAGGAAACCATCAACAAAATGAAAAGACAACCCACTAAATGGGAGAACATCTTCATCAATGATACATCTAATAAGGAGCTAATATCTAAAATGTATAGCTGGAACCGGTTTGGCTCAGTGGATAGAGCGTCGGCCTATGGACTGAAAGGTCCCAGGTTGGATTCCGGTCAAGGGCATGTACCTGGGTTGCGGTCACATCCCTGGCAGGGAGCTCTCATCTTTGTTTTTTCTCTCTCTCTCTCTCTCTCTCTCTCTCTCTCTCTCTCTCTCTCTCTCTCTCTCTCTCTCTCTCTCTCTCCTTCCCTTCATCTCTAAAATCAATAAAAATATATTTTTAAAAATAAATAAAATTTTTAAAAATGTATAAAGAACTTACACAATTCAACACCAAAAACACAAAAAATACAATTAAAAATGGACAAAGGACCTGAATAGTCATTTCTCCAAAGAGGACATACAGATGGCCAATAGACATATAAAAAGATGTTCAACATTACTAATCATCAGAGAGATACAAATTCAACCCACAAGGAGATGTCACCTCACACCTGTCAAAATGGCTACCACGAGTAAATCAACAAACAAGTGCTGGAGAAGATGTGGAGAAAAAGGAACCCTCATGCACTGTTGGTGGGGATGCAGATTGGTGTAGCCACTTTGGAAAGCAGTATCGAGTTACCTCAAAAAATTAAAGATTGAACTGCCTTATGACCTAGCAATTCCACCTCTAGGAATATATCTGAAGAAACTCAAAACACTAATTCGAAAGAACATATGCACCCTTATGTTCATTGCAGCGTTATTTACAGTAGCCAAGATTTGGAAGCAGCCTAAGTGCCCATCAGTAGATGAGAGGATAGAAAACTTTCTTGACTGGTCTTTGACTCTCGGAGTCCTGAAACTCCTAACTCAGTATGGAGTGAGACTTGGCCAAGAACATGCCTATCTGAGGAAGTGTCAAACCACTTGAACACAGGAAACCTGAGTTTTAGCTCCTCACCCCAACTTTAACTCTGTAACTTCGGGTAAGTCACTTAAGCTCTCAGAACTAGTTTTTTGTTACCTCACTTGAAAACAGTTGGGAAAAGGAGTCAATTCTGAGTTGATATTAAATATAGATAAATCACTTATTAAAACTTCTCACCCTAGTAATCTATGGATTTGAAAGAACTTTGTCAAGGGAAAAGCTTAGGGGACAGCCCTCTGTAGCACTTTGTGGGGGAAGAAATCCCCACCATACCTCTGTCCACGTGTCCTGTTCTGCATATCTGAGAGGACTCCCTCCCCCTTCAAGGTGATGATGAATGAGGATGTCATGGAGAGGGAGGCCTGGGCCTTTGACTGACATCCAAATTCCTGCTTTCAATGTCTCCTCTGCTAAAGCTTTCACACTGGCCTCACAGAAAGGCATGGTTCTCACCTAACCATTTCAAGTCTTCCTGAAATTCCCTTCTGTGAAACTGAAAAGAGCCAAAATGCTTAGAAATCATTGACATCTAAGATGTAACAGGAAGAGAATAAGTGGCCAACTATATAATCAGTTTATGTGATATAATTTATTCATCTGCAGCCTCTCCCTCTGTCCCAGTCTTCCTCTGCTGGGCAGCAGCTGTCCTGAACCCCTCCTATCTGGGAACATCCTCAATGATGTCTAAATACCCAAAGCCCAGACTTAAGAGAGCCCATCCAGAGAAAGGCAAGAGTTCCCTCTCCCACCTTCTGATTCCCATTTTCCTGTCTAAAGACCCACAACTTCCCCAGATTATGCGCCCCCTCCAGGGAAATGCAACTCCCATCCAAGGGCCTTCGTCACCAGCAAAACTGTACCACAAACAAGCATTCACGTTAGGGAAGGGAGGAAGAGAAGAGGTGGGGCCCATGTGGGTAGGTCCCTTCTTAATAGCATCAAATGCCAGAATGTACTTTTCTGTTAGGGACTTTCTAGAGAGATCTTCCAAAGGAGAGTCTCATAAAACATTTTTATTCAGTTCACCTAGTTCACCATAAAAAGAACATGTGGGAGGCTGGTGTATAGTGAAGATGGCTTCTGAGAAGCTCACAAGGCAATCAAACCACGAACAAGTACATTTTGTTACCTTTTTAGTTATATTTGTTCTAATTATAAAAAATAAAGTAAAATAAAAGTATTAAAGAGGAAGGAAAGCACTTCAAGCACAAAACAAAAGTAGGAGGAAAAGAAGATAGTAATAAATACATGTTAGAGGCTTTATGGAGACTCTTTGATTCCATCAGGAGATTAAAATTCCACAAATTCTAGGTCAAACTTTACTTGCCATAACTTATTCCCTAACCAAAACAGGCTACAGAATGTCAGTAGAGTATGGCAATAGGATTGCTTTCTAAATTGTACAAAGGCTAATGATTTCTTAGGTTTTGAAAATCAGGATTTACTTTTATAAAATCAAAAAGCAGCTCCCACTCTGGATATGTTTTTTACTCTAAAAAATAACAAATTAATATGTATAAATTACATGCTGAAGATAAGAATGCATACTAAAGAGTATATGGTAATAGGAGTAAGCACGATATTTTAATAACCTTATTATCTGTTTTCACAGAAAGAAGAAAAGGTGCCCAGATCTCATTTCATTTTTAGTACACAACAGGAATTTTTAAGTTCTGGCAATAATTTACAGGAAGTTTCTTTGCTCTAATCTTCTCCTGCCCCCTAGTGGCAGCATATTTTATGTAACATTTTCCCAAGCTTTATTGAAGTATTGACAAATAAAAATTGTATATATTTAAGGTATACAATGTGATTAGTTGATATAGGTATACATTATGAAATGATTGCCACAATCAAATAAATATATCACCTCACATAGTTACCTTTTTTTTCTTGGTGTGGTGAGAACACTTGAGATCTACCCTTTTAGCAAATTTCAAGTATACAATATTATTAACTACTAGAGGCCTGATGCATGAAAATTCATGCACTGGAGGAGGGGTCCCTTGGCCTGGCCTGCCCCCTCTCACAATCTCAGGATTGGGAGGTGACACCCCCATCACACCTCTGCTGCTGCCACTGCCAGCAATGCAAGCCTCAGCCGGCCCTGGTTACCTGTGCCTCAGGTCGGCCCTTGGTGGCTGGGGGGCTGAGGGAACTTGGGAACTCTGGAGACAGGCACGTGGAGCAGCTGGGCCCACCTGGGAGCGGGTCCGGCCTTGCCGCACATCTGCCACCCCAGTGGGGCTGAGGGGACTGGATGCCACCATCTTGTGGCTGTGGGAGCTGCCATCTTTGAGAGTGTGGCAGTCAATTGGCATATTCCCTCCTTATTGGCTATAGGTGCTGCCATCTTTGAGGGTGGGGCAGTCTATGAGCATATTCCCTCCTTATTGGCTGTGGGTGTCACCATCTTTGAGTGTGGGACAATCAATAAGCATATTCCCTCCTTATTGGCTGTGGGCACCACCATCTTTGCAATGGTGTGAGCATCAATTAGCATATTCCCTCTTTATTAGATAGCCACTATGATGTATATTAGAACCCCAGAAGTTATTTACCTTACAAGTGAAAGGTTGCACCCTTTGACCAACATCTTCCCCATTTTCCCCACACCTAAACCCTGGCAACCCCATTCTACTCACTCATTCTATGAGTTTGACTTTTTTGCTGGTAGGAATATTTGGTTGTTATTTTTCCATCATAGAGTAGCTCTATTATATTTATGCCTACTATACACCTTAAAATCAACTTAATAGAATTTTTTACCATTTGCAACAGCATGGATAGAACTGGAGAGCATTATGCTAAGCAAAATAAGCCAGTAAATCAGAGAAAGATAAATTTCACAAGATCTCACTCACTTGTGGGATATAATGAACAACATAAACTGATGAAAAAAAATAGAACCAGAGTCACAGAAGCATCGAACAGACTGTCCAACCTATGAGTGAAGGTAGGGGTAAGGGGGTAAGAGATCAACCAAAGGACTTGTATGCATGCATATGAGCATAACCAATGAACACAGACAGTAGGGGGGTGAGGGCATGAGTGGGCGGTGGGGGGAGAGGAGTGATAAGGACCACTTGTTTTTCACAATCTGGAGACTGGGAGGTCCAGGATCAAGGTGCCAGCAGAGGTCTAGTAAAGGTGCCAGCAGAGGCCTGCTTCCTGGTTCCAAGGTGGCATTTTTCATCTGTAACCTCAAATGGGAAAGAAGGTAAGGGAGCTCTCTTGAGCCTCCTTGATAAGGGCACTAATCCCATTAGGCCTGCTTCCTGGTTCCAAGGTGGCATTTTTCCTCTGTAACCTCAAATGGGGAAAGAAGGTAAGGGAGCTCTCGTGAGCCTCCTTGATAAGGGCACTAATCCCATACATAAGGCTATGCCCTTATGATCTAATCACCTCCCAAAGATCCCCCATCTTAGAAGTTAGGTTTCAACATAAGTATTTTATCGGGACACATTCAGACCATAGCACTTAGAACATATCCTAGAATTATACACAAAAACATAAGAAAATGATGCATGTAAAAAAAATCATGAAAATGGAGTAAGATCTGTAGTTTAGTTAATTGCATGGTGCCAATCAATCACCAGGCTTCCACAGTGCACTACAGTTATTTAAGATATCACCAATGAGGGAGCTGGATGAAGGGCATATTGAACCTCTGTGTAGTATTTTGCAACTTGTTATGAGTTTATAATTACTGCAAAATGAAACGTTTTTTAAATCAAATCCTAAGGTCGACACCAATTATTTTTTATATGAATTCCTTGGGATTTTTCTAAATTCCTCTAGATTATAAAAGTATAGGCATTGCAGAGGAATAATTAGTTAATATATTGTTGTTACTTTTCACATTGACAGATTACTCAGGGTTCATAACTATATGCTGTTCTTCACAAGGAATGGAATGAGGTAAAATGACCCAAAATGGAATTCTTCACACACACACACACACACACACACACACACACACACACTTCCTCTTTCTCCGGTCTTCCTTCCTCTCAATAAATGCCTCTCCCCCATCACCTAATTGCTAAGGCCAGACTTTTTGACTCCTCTTTTCCTCAGTTTCTACATCTAATCTATTCTTCAGCCTTCCTGATTAATACCTCCAAACTACCTCAAGTCTACGTTTTCAACATATATAAAGTGAAATAAGAATTCAGAGGAGACTGAGGCAATACATCCTGACAGATGGGAGAAAAATCAAGAGAGTCTGCAAACAGAAAAAAAGAAAGAAAGAAGATTCAGGGATTCAGGAAAAAGATTGGTCAATCGTGTCAAGTGCTATTAAAATATGGAGAAAAGAAGGAAGGACACTGTCCCTTGGATGCAGAGAAAAGAAGAGAGGTGCTCACTTATTTAGATGATCTTTTATAGAGTAAGTCCAGACTTCAGTGGTCTGAAGAAAGTGTAGATAAAAAAAATATAGCTCTAGCTGGTATGGCTCAGTGGATAGATGTTTCTCTGTCTCTCCTCCCCCCTTCCACTCTTTCTAAAAATCAATGGGAAAATGTCCTGAGGTGAGGATTAACAACAACAAAATAATAATAATACAGATAATAAATGTAAAAAGTTCTATGAGCCCTGGCTGGTTTGGTTCAGTAGATAGATCGTCGGCCTGGGGACTAAAAGGTTCCAGATTCGATTCCGGTCAAGGCATGTGCCTTGGTTGTGGGCTCGATCCCCAGTCGGGAGCATGCAAGAGGCAGCCAATCAATGATTCTCTCTCCTCATTGATGTTTCTCTCTCTCCCTCTCCCTTTCTCTCTGAAATCAATATATATATATATTTTAAATCCTATCAAAAAGTTTGGCTATGAAAAAAGAGATAGACTTTAAGATTTTAAAAATTATCCTAGTAAGAAGTCATATTGCTATTCTTTCATAATATCACTCATTTTGTAATTAATTTAGTACTCTAAAAGCATATTTAGGAACTCAGTACTATGGTATTTATTACCAAAATTAGTTAAAACTAAGAAAAATCAAAACCTTCCTCCTGCAGACTTGAGCAAGGGCAGCAAGAAATTAGAGAATGCAGTAACAGAGAGCTGCATTTACTGATAACTTCATACATTAAGATTAACTTTTTATTTAGCATTTAAAATACATGACTTAAATATCCATAGTGTTTGGGAATCAGCTAAAATTCTCCAAACCCCATAATTGAAATTTAATAGGTCACATAATGGTTATTCTTGGAACTATTACATATTTCTCTATCTCCTGCTTTTTTCCCCTTCCACCCTACCCTCCCTTCCACTATCTCTAGTCCTGTTTTTCTTTTTTATTTATTCATGTGGAAAAGTTCTTAATTGCAGGTACTTCAAATTCTATTATTCAGCTAAATATTTCTGAATATCTACAGTGTTAAAAGTATTGTTTGCTACCCTAACCGGTTTGGCTCAGTGGATAGAGCATCAGCCTGCAGACTGAAGAGTCCTAGTTTGATTCTGGTCAAGGGCACTGTCCCAATTATGCCCCCAACTAATTAATTATCTGTCTAGACTTGGTGGGACAAATGCAGGTGACCAGGAGTCAGCAATAACAGCCTATCCCCTGGTACTTCAATGTCCAGACAGCTGAGCCGAACCTGAACACATGAACACCCAAGACAGAATTAGTATGCAATCACACAAGGTTTATTTACCTATTCCTAATGGGTAATAGGCTCCAGCAAAGGCCACCCGGCGATGCACACCAAAAGAGGGCAATGAAGACAGAGACGGACAGGCGGCCGCAGTTGGTTCAGGCTCTCACAGCAGAGCAGTCAATCAGGGGCTTGTCTCATGGAGAGACGTGGAGCATACCTCAGTTGCAGGCTCAATCCCTGGCCTTAGTCTAGGCACGTGCAGGAAGCAACCAATCAATGTGCCTCTCTCACATTGATGTTTCTTTCTCTGTCTCTTCCCCTCCCTCCCACTCTTTCTAAAAAACAATGGAAAACTATCCTCAAGTGATAGGCTTAACAAAGAAAAAAAGTTCTGTTTGGTGCTATGAAACCTAAAGCATGAGTGTGTTATCATATGCCCCTTGTAATTAATATTTGAAATAGTCATTTATAAGAAAAAGGTATATTTGGTCATTCAGATGACCAAAATACATTTCTCATATATGTTCGGTTTTTGTCCATGGCTCCTGGCTCACAGCTTCCAAATCCCTTGGAATTTCCTAAATGATGAGAGCGATAAAGGTGTCTTTTGTTATGTTAACGAAGTGACCTTCGGAAAGCACCTAGAGCAGTGGTTCTCAACCTTGGCTGCACATTAGAATCACCTGGGAATCTTTTTGAAATCCTGATTTCTGGGCCTCATCCTTCGGAAATTCTGTTTCTTTGTTACTAATATTTTGGCCCCACCCCATAACAAAGAAAGAGAATTTCTGGAAGATGAGGGCCAGAAATCAGGATTTTAAAAAGATTCCCAGGTGATTCTAATGTGCAGCCAAGATTAAGAACCACTGACCTAGAAACAGGGGCTGGTTTCCAGGGGAGCCAACAACAGGATTAGAGGGTTGGAAGTTATAGCTCACTAGGAGGAGGGCCTGGAGATTGTGTTCAGTCACCAATGGTCAATGATTTAATCAATAATTCATTTGTAATGAAGCCTCCATCAAAACCCCAAGGAAAGGTTCAGAGAGCTTCCAGGTTGGTGACTCCACGGAGGTGCAGAAGTAGCTCACTGCAGAGGGCATGAGAGCTCCACACACTTTCCCCATATCTTCCCCCTGTGAATCCATTACATGGGACTGTTCCTGAGTTATTTTCTTTTATAATAGACCAATAATTTACAGTTTCCTGAGTTCTGTGAGCTGCTCTAGCAAATTGATCTAACCCAAGAGGGGTCTAGGGAACCTCTGATTTATAGCCAGTCAGACAGAGTAATAGGTAACAGCCTGGGCTTTGGACTGAGGTCTGAAGTGGGGTATGCAAGTGAGGAGGGCGGTCTTGTAGGACTGAACCCCTTAGCCTGTGGGATGTGATGCTATTTCCGGGTAGATGGTGCCAGAATTGAATTGAATTGTAAGGCATCCAGCTGGAGTCTGAGAATTGCTTGGTGGTGGGGAACCCCACACACACATTGGCAAACAGAACAGTTAGGATCTAAATAAATTAACTGAGGTTCTGGAGGGAACCTGACAATGGACCTAAAATATAAATATTCTTTTCATTCAAAAAATAATTTTGGAGTCTGCCAGATTTTCTACTATATGCCAAGCTCTACAGATACTGAAAATTAAAAAGGACAAAATCCCTGTCTTTCAGGAACCTGTTTCTCATTGCTTCTGATAAGCAGAGTAGAGAAAAAATTAAGGGCAGGGGTGATGTTAGAAGTAAGCGTGGGACTCTCAGAAGCTAATGAGAAAAATGACACAAACCTAGTTTGAATTCTCCAAGAACAGAGAAAATATCCTTTCCAGTGTGCTTCTTTAAAATGAAAGTGAAAAATAAAAACCTTCGAAACATGAGATTTAGTTGCCAGTTTACCGAATTATCTTATATGTGTTAATAACTTCTCCTGTTCCTTATTATCTGTTAACCAGTTCCTAAGACAACAAAATGTATAACCTGCAGAGAAGAAAAATACACTAAAACTGGAAAGTCAATCCCTTTAAGAAAAAAATGTTTTCACTCATTTGAAATGCCAATACTCTTAATGCACAACTTCATTATTATTATTAATAATAATAATAAATATATAGTTAAGAGCCTATACAATACACTAGGTACATTAGTTGGATAGCATTTATCATAAATATGGAGGTAGATGATTGAGATAGATGATAAATAGATATCAAATATAGAAAAAGAGTCATGCACACATTCACAGCTGATCCCAGCTTTGTTCCCATTAGGTCCAAAAAGTGGCCTCAAAAATCCCTGGCAGAATCTCTCCAGCCATCATTATCAGGTGATTTCAGCTGGTATTCAAGAGGCGCTCTATTTGCCATCACTGCTATAATAGAGTTTATTAAAACAAACAAAAAACAGTGAGTGAATTAGCCTAGAATGGATGGCAATCCAGTCCTCCCACCTGTAAGTGAAGGCCCAGAGGCAGGAACGCTGAGAATGGAGGGTAAATGTTGGGGGCTTAGCCATTCACACTGGGCCCACAGGACAGGAAGCAGGAGCTGGGAAAGCCATCAACATGCTAGACTTCAAACACCAGGTAAAGCAGTGAATTTATTCATTCTGCAATATTTATTGAGTGTGTGCTATCACCGGCAAAAGTCCCAATTTTGCTCTTAAGAAGTTGTGAAGGGAGAACGGGTAGGGAAATGTTGTAAAACTTGGCAAGGCACTTAATGTCCCTGGTTCTTAGTAAAATAGTGCCAGAATTGAATTGAATTGAATTGAGTTGGCTTCTTAAGACTGCTGCAATCAAGTACCACAAATTGGGTAGCTTAAAACAGCAGACATTCATTATCTCACAGTTCTGAAGCCTACAAGTCGGAAATCAAGGCTTTAACAAGGCCATGCTCACCTCTGAAACCTGTAGAAGACTCCGTCCTTGCCTCTTTCCAGCTTCTGGTGGTTTGCTGGTGATCTTTGGCATTCCTTGGCTTGCAGCTGCCTAATTCCAATCTCTGCCTTGGTTGTCACATGGCATTCCCTTGTGTGTCTCTGTCTTCACATGGACATCTTCTTATAATCTTATAAGGACACCATTCTTACTGCATTAGTAATCCATCCTACTCTAGTATGACATTATTTAACTAGTTACACCTAAAATATACTATTTCCAAATAGGGTCACATTCACAGGTACTGAGGGTGTCAGGACTTCAATATATCTTTCAGGAAACACAATTAAATCTGTAACAGGATCTCACCTAGAAAACCTTTTATCTCCACTACTAGAGGCCCAGTGCACAAAATTCATGCACTGGGAGGAGTGGGGGTCCCTCAGCCCAGCCTGTGCCCTCTCACAGTCCAGGAGCCCTAGGGGATCTCTGACTGATGGCTTAAGAGCAGGCCTAAGCCAGCAGTCGGACAGCCTTAGCATTGCCGCAGAGGCAGAGAGTCTCCCACCACCACCGCTATGCTCTCCAGCCATGAGCCCAGCTTCACCAGTATGGCTGCTCTGCCCCATAGGAAACATGAGGAACTGTATTAAAGGGTCCCAGCATTTGGAAGGTTGAGAACCACTGGATGGTATAGGGTAGAAATTTTCATAAATGTACGTTGATGACATAGTAAGTCAAGACCAACAATAAAAGCAATTGGTTCATAATGCAAACTAATATAACAAAATACTAAATTGTGTATGGTAG
>NW_006296625.1:1957587-1959549 GCF_000327345.1 Myotis davidii | reverse complement strand
CCCACCACCACCGCTATGCTCTCCAGCCATGAGCCCAGCTTCACCAGTATGGCTGCTCTGCCCCATAGGAACTCCAGTTGGTCTACTTTCTTAAATTGTGACATTAATAGCCCAGTGTAACATCCTGAAACATGCAGGCTATACTAGAAATAACCCTCCCTTGTTCAGAAACTGGGAGTATTTGCTCTCTTGTCACTCACTCATACTTGTTTAACCTCCAGGTCTTTTTCATGTATTTTGCCATTTAAAGTCTCTCTCATCCTGAACTCATGCAGTTTTCTGATCTTTCAGAGTATTGGGATAACATCAAAGAGAATAAAGGCCAACTACCAGTCAGAGTGGAGAATCCGCCAAAGTTCTCTCATCACTCCTCCACCTTAGAGACATGACCTACCAGCAGAACCGGCAGAAGAAAGTTTTGAGTCACAGTTTATGTGAGACCAAGAGAAAACTGAAGGCAAAAGGGCAGACTTGGCACTTGCTGAATTCTAAGGGAAAGTAACTGATAGGTAAAGTGAAGATGGTGTGAATTTTAGAATGAAGAACAAAGGTAAAAGATGGAGGGGGAGGGGACAGAAAAAAGGGAGATGGCCTAAAGAAAGCCATGAGAATCCACCCATGAGTTTCTCTGCTAACACAGGGAGGGTCCTTGTGGGGACACTGCAAAGGTCTGGGAGGTGATGCCTCATGTTCCTGTGACGCCAGATAAGACAATGTGATTAGATCAATGGGGACACAAAACCCTCACTTCTGAATCCCTATAATCTGGGTTTATCAGCAGTAACTTTGAATAAATTATTACTTGGCTCTAACCGGTTTGGCTCAGTGGATAGAGTGTTGGCCTGCAGACCAAAGGATCCCAGGTTCGATTCTGGTCAAGGGCACATACCTTGGTTGCAGGCTCCTCCCTGGCCCACGCTCTGGTAGAGGCTCATGCAGGAGGCAACCAACTGATGTGTTTCTCTCACATCGATGTTTCTCTCTGTCTTTCCCTCTCCCTTCTACTCTCCCTAAAAAATCAATGGAAAAATATCCTCAGGTGAGGATTAAAAAATAAATAAAATAAAAATATTTCCTTTAAAAAATTATTACTTGAACCTTCTTCAAGGTCCCATTTGTGAATCACCTTAGCAGGTATGATGAACCAAGCAGTAGCAGGAAGGAGAAGACAAGCCATCAGCCCCTAAGCCAAGCACCATCTCTGGTCATTGTGAGCATGAGAGATAACATCAGAACAGGCTCTGGACATCAAAGGGCCCAACCAGAGGCAACAACTCAGCAGGAGGATAGGAGAGTTCCCTTCCTTCCCACCCCAAGCTATGCATACACAATGCATAAAGAACTCAGATAATATCCATTCACATACACAGCTATAAAGTTGCAGCCATAATTTAAGTACCTAATGTGTACCAGATTTTGCAAATCTGCCCAAGGTCACACTCTTGGTAGAGGTGTTGGGATCTCTAAAGGGAATGCAATAAGCAGTATCCTTCATCCTCACCCGGTATACAAAGTCAACAGATGAAGGAACCAAAATATTCACTCTATTGCTCCAAAAGACTGAGTTGGAGGGCACGGCCTGGTGTGAGAACACAGAGTGCCTGCCCACTGAAGCCCGGACTTCCTCACCCATCCCAGGCAGCACTGGGCCCAGGAAGACCTAGGTCAGCACAAGGGAGCTGAGGATGGCAGTGTGGGACCAAGAAGGGTAAGCAGAGAGATGCATTCACTGTCACCAGTTCATTCTTCGTAACTTGGCAATTCAGAAAAGGACTCTGCCCTGGCTGGTGTTGCTCAGTGGCAGAGTGTCAGCCTGCACATCGAAGGGGTGCAGGTCAATCCCAGGTCCTGGTCAGGGTGCATGTGGGAGGCAACTGATTGATGTGGCCCTCACATTGATGTTTCTCTCTCTCCCTCCCCCTCCCCCCTTCCACTCTCTCAGAAAAAAATAAATAAGTGGAA
>NW_006296625.1:1955869-1957419 GCF_000327345.1 Myotis davidii | reverse complement strand
CCTAAGAACATTTAGGGGAAATTCCACCTCACATACACCAGAGGGGAAGAGGCTCTCCCCTCTGATAAGAGGCAGAGACAAGATTTGAGCCCAGGCCTGCCTGGCACCAAAGCCCACACTCTTAAAGAGAACCTAAGAACATTTAGGGGAAATTCCACCTCATATACACCGGAGGGGAAGAGGCTCTCCTATCCGATAAGAGGCAGAGCCAAGATTTAAGCTCGGGCCTGCCTGGCACCAAAGCCCACACTCTTACCACCGTGGTATCTGTATACAAATGTGTCTGGTGAGCTATTGACAGGGTAGGCTAGCAGGAGTCCATTATTCTTGAGGACTTTGAAAAAATTAATAGAAAGAGAGAGATTTATGGTGTATGTCAGGAAAATAAGTATATTGGAAAGGCAGGATCTGTACCCCCTCCCTTCCACTTTTTTCTAAAAAACAAAACAAAACAAACAATAAAACCTCTGTGAGAACTGAGGCACAAGAAGGCACACTCGATCCAGGGCGCCAAGTCTAGCATGGAGTCCGGGAGAGGAAACTCCCCATTTCAGTGTGGAAATCAGTGTGGCTCTGGAGCAATGAGGACTCCAGAGAACGCGGCTCTTCCTTGGCCCCCGACACCGTGGCAGTGGCAGTGGAGGGAGAGCTGGGCACAGGGCTAATGCGAACGTGTGTAGGGGCCCCTCAGCGACAGAGAAGATGGCAACGCCAGGTATCCGTTAGGAATAAGGTAGCTGCATGTAACATCAATTTTTTAAATCAGTGTATTAGTTTTCTCTGGCTGTGTAACAAGTCACCACAAACCTGTGGTTGCAAATAACACACATTGCTGATTTCACAGTTCCTGTGGGTCAAGAGCCTGAGCGCCTAGGCCCTAGGGGGTTCTCTGCTTAGAATCTCCTGTGGCTCTATCAAAACACCAGCTGGGCTGCAGCCTCACCAAGGACCCACTTTCATGGGCAGAACTCAGTTCCTTACCACTACAGGGCTTCTTGCTGGCTGTCAACTAGCAGCTGCCTTGGGCTTCTAAAGGCTGGTCTCAGGTCCTTGCTGCACGAGCCTCCCAACAAAGCAGCCACGACACGGCAGTTTGTGTCTTCAAAGCCAGAGAAGGCAGGAGGGACTCCAGCAGGAAGGGCACTATAATCTTACATAGGTCCTGTCACCTTTGCCATACTCTGCTGGCTACAAGTAAGTCACATGTCACACCCACAGTCAAGGGTGAGGATCCATAATAGCACGAAAACCATTACACATTCCAGTGGTTCCAAGACTGAAATGATCTTCAGAATCACCTAGAAACTTAAAATCTCAGATTCAGAACCCACTCCTACACCTGCTAAATTAGACTTTCTGGAAGTAAACCCAGGGTTTTTTTTGTTAAACCAAGTTCTTTATGAGAGTCTGATGGTGAACCAAGTTTAGAAGCTACCATTATAGACATTTTCAGTAAGTAATTACTACACCCTTTCCCAGTCTCCAAACTACGTTTCCTAGAGTTGAGATATAGATTTATTTTTTAATCTAAATATCTGTCAAGTGAATCT
>NW_006296625.1:1927986-1950205 GCF_000327345.1 Myotis davidii | reverse complement strand
CCGACCAGGGTCAGCCCAGCAGGAGGCAATCAACAATGTCTCTCTCTCTCTCTCTCTCTCTCTCTCTCTCCCCTCTACCCCTCCCTCCCCTCCCTTCCACTTTTTTCTAAAAAACAAAACAAAACAAACAATAAAACCTCTGTGAGAACTGAGGCACAAGAAGGCACACTCGATCCAGGGCGCTCTCTCTCTCTCTCTCTCCCCCCCCCTTCCCCTCCCTCCCCTCCCTTCCACTTTTTCTAAAAAACGAAACAAAACAAACAATAAAACCTCTGTGAGCACCGAGGCACAAGAAGCCACACTCGATCCAGGGCACCAAGTCTAGCATGGAGTCCGGGAGAGGAAACTCCCCATTTCAGTGTGGAAATCAGTGTGGCTCTGGAGCAATGAGGACTCCAGAGAACGCGGCTCTTCCTTGGCCCCCGACACCGTGGCAGTGGCAGTGGAGGGAGAGCTGGGCACAGGGCTAATGCGAACGTGTGTAGGGGCCCCTCAGCGACAGAGAAGATGGCAACGCCAGGTATCCGTTAGGAATAAGGTAGCTGCATGTAACATCAATTTTTTAAATCAGTGTATTAGTTTTCTCTGGCTGTGTAACAAGTCACCACAAACCTGTGGTTGCAAATAACACACATTGCTGATTTCACAGTTCCTGTGGGTCAAGAGCCTGAGCGCCTAGGCCCTAGGGGGTTCTCTGCTTAGAATCTCCTGTGGCTCTATCAAAACACCAGCTGGGCTGCAGCCTCACCAAGGACCCACTTTCATGGGCAGAACTCAGTTCCTTACCACTACAGGGCTTCTTGCTGGCTGTCAACTAGCAGCTGCCTTGGGCTTCTAAAGGCTGGTCTCAGGTCCTTGCTGCACGAGCCTCCCAACAAAGCAGCCACGACACGGCAGTTTGTGTCTTCAAAGCCAGAGAAGGCAGGAGGGACTCCAGCAGGAAGGGCACTATAATCTTACATAGGTCCTGTCACCTTTGCCATACTCTGCTGGCTACAAGTAAGTCACATGTCACACCCACAGTCAAGGGTGAGGATCCATAATAGCACGAAAACCATTACACATTCCAGTGGTTCCAAGACTGAAATGATCTTCAGAATCACCTAGAAACTTAAAATCTCAGATTCAGAACCCACTCCTACACCTGCTAAATTAGACTTTCTGGAAGTAAACCCAGGGTTTTTTTTGTTAAACCAAGTTCTTTATGAGAGTCTGATGGTGAACCAAGTTTAGAAGCTACCATTATAGACATTTTCAGTAATTACTACACCTTTTCCCAGTCTCCAAACTACGTTTCCTAGAGTTGAGATATAGATTTATTTTTTAATCTAAATATCTGTCCAGTGACTCTAATGACTCTATTATTGTGTAAAAATGGCAATAATCATATTAAATTAATTGATATTAGGTGATTACAAACCCCACTCCAACACCAAACACAAAGAATGATAAAATAAAAAGAACACTGATAATAGATGGGCATTTTAATTTTTTACTGATAAACCATGATTTTTATTGAATACATAATAGAGTACAATTAACAATAACATAACATTTAAAATTTAAACTTTCAGAATTACCTTGATCAATATATAAAGCTTTAGTTTTGGGGAAAAGAATGCTTCACTTCAACAGTATGTGTCACATATGCAAAACAGCTTTTCAAAATAGAAGATTTATGAACAAAATTTTATAAACCTTCCTGTGTTCATAAGAAATTGACCCTACCACACCAACTGCAACCTCCTAAAAATCCAAAACATAAAGGCTTGAGGGACCAGGATAGAGCCATATTTTATTGAAACTATTAAAGCTAAATCTCGAAGAAGAGTGGTAAACTGTGGCCTCATGACATGAGATAGAATTCTTCTTAAATATGTGGCTACATATATCAATATCATCCCTATTCCAGACACACACACACACACACACACACACACACCCAGCATCCCTTGACATGAGAAACTCAGAAATCATCTAGAAAATATCTATTTTCCTGTGTTAGAATAATAATGGATGTCAAAATGACAACATTCTATGGAATGATGCAATGTGGCACTGTCTTTGGATGAGGCACACGAAAACAAAACTCATTGGCTAGAAATAATTTTGAAACAAGCCTACTCCCACTGCTATGGACTTAATTAAAAAATGTATAGTTAATATTTAGTTTCCTGAAGTAAAACAACAGACCTCTATTCAAAGTAGTGGTAAAAATAATTGCAACTCCAATTACTCCCAATGTAACTTAAGATACTTAACATAAAAGTCATTCGAATAGAAAATAGAAAAATTTTAAGTTCCTACAAGTATTATGCTTTACTAGAAGTTGAAAACAAAGGAAAGTGAAGACTATGCGCTTCTGTTTAACAGAAGCCTCTATGGAGAGTATAAAAGGTTCTGAGGCTTACCCAAGAGTGAATCCACTTACTATAAGTGTCGCAGATTTACAATGTGCAAGAAAATGACGCACCCAAGGATAAATATACAATGGCACCTGGACCCATAGTAGCCACTTGGCAAGCTCAAAATATGTATTGTCCTTGTGTTAAGAAACCTTGTCAAGGCGGTTTTTACAACATAGTTTTATAGAAATCAGTATTAAACTTCAATAACTCAAATTATAAAAAGTAAGGCTGTTACAAATAACTCCAGATTACATACCAACAGGCTATTAAGATGGCTTTTTTTTTAAAATGGCCCAAAGAAATCATAGCTCCAATTTTTTAAAAAATGTCATAAGACAGCCAGAAATGTTTAATGAAATAAATGAATTATATCAAAATAAAGATAATTGATGTTATATTGCCAGACTATTTATAACTATATTTAACATAAACAGAAATTAGGGCTAAACATAACTTTAAAAAAAATAACTATACCCAGGTTTAAAAGAATGAGAGCAGGGAGAATTATGCTATCTACAATTCTGAAAATTTCCACATGTAGGATATGGTATTCCATATAGAAGTAACAAACTGTTAGGTAATAGATACATATCTGGATTTTATATTAGCACAATACTCCTTGAATTTTACTATAATCAACATACTAAAACAAAGATATTATTATTAGAACATATGGAAAACATAGAGTACAATGGGTAGTAAGATGGTGAAAACAAATATAAAAGCATTGTTCTGTTCTTGAATTGTTTTGCTACTAGTTTTCCCAACATTCAGTCTCTGGAACCATTGTTCACTCCAAACTGGAAGTGAGGAATGCTGGTGTTACTTAATAAGGCTCCCCGTTGATGGAAAAAGAGGGGAGGGGGCAGCTTTAAATTAGTTCCTATCAGTAAATCGGCCCCATGGCTAAGTTGGTTGGAGCATCATCCCATGCACCAAAAGTTGCAGGTTATGGAAGACAATGGATCAATGTTTCTCTCACACATCAATGTCTGTCTGTCTCTCTCTATCTCCCCATCCCATTTCCCTCCCCCTCCTTTCTACCCTCCTTTCCTTTCTCCCATCCTCTCTAGAATTAATAAAAAATATCCTCAGGTGAGGATAAAATAAAAAAAGATTCAAACTATCTTCCACTGGCCTGTCCATTCTAGGGTTTTCTAATATATTACACTCAAAGTTCAGTATAAATTATTCACCAAAGAATATAAGGTATTGGTGGTCAGCAGGGCAGGGTAGGAGGTACCTTTGTCCTCCCCTACCCCCCATCGCCAGCTTTATTACACCATACAGGAGGCCCACACATGTGATATCTAATTACATATAACAATGCTTATTCTAGATCAGAGTGTTCAACAATGTGACAGAACTTTTCCCCACTTGGAAACAAACACAGGAAAATTATTTGTTTGATATTTAACTGCTCCGTCTCCATAGACCTCTCAAACTTTGAAGCACTGAATGCTGGTGATTTCTACTTTGGTATCCAACATATCCATAAACAGTAATACATGAACATCCACCTGACTACACTTTCTTAAAGTTAACAAAAAATAAAATTGTCTTTAAATTCATTTTAAAAGGTATATTTGCATACTTTATTTTTGACAGCTTTATCTGTAAACAGTTGAAAATATTGTAATGCAGACTCTCTGGAGCCCATGGCAATTATTTTTCCCAGGTCCGTTTGAGAGGTATGCCACAGACGTAAGGAGTAATATTAAAACATTTCTTAGATTTAGTAAAAGTTCTTTCATTTATTTTTTATATAGCTAATATATCTTAATATATTTAGAAGGGGAAATAGGAAAAAAGAAGGAAAGGGAAGACAGAGGGAGGAGAGAAAAGAGAAAGAAGAGGAAAGGAATTCTTCTTTAAAGATTTCACCCAGATAAATGAATATTATGACCCAGGTGCTCACAATTCAGGAAACTTTTTAAGTATTCGCAGCAAGCATCAGGTGGCCCCAGATGGCCTCAGTGTGGTGCTCAGACGCTGGAGCCTAGAAGCGCTTCGGCAGGTCCCCGGCAGTGCCCTACATACTTCACTTCAGTCATCACGTCACGACTCTGGTCCCTGGCAAACCTCAGCTGCTTTTGCAGACCAGAGAGGTCACTCTGCCATGACTCATTGAAGATTTTGTCATAGCCCTGGCTTACCACACCCTATTCCTAACAAAACGTGCGTCTCCTGGCCTAGGGCCTTCTAGTCTAAATCATGTAAGGCAAGTATTGCAACGCGCTCCAACCCTCCCCCTGAAACAGAGCCAGCGTGCGGGCTGAGGACATGAGAAGAACAGCATACCCAGGACCCTTCCGGGTAGTTTTCTGTAAACACCTCAACCGCTGCCCCCACCAGCGAAGCACAAGAAACACATTCCCTTTCCCATTCTTCTCCCCAGAAGAAAAATAGAGGAAGAGTAAAGGTATGTGGTATATGATTACATTTGGAGTGGAAAAACCACATTTTGATTTTAAAAAATTCACCGTCTACATTGGAAAAAGGGGGGTGTGATCTGCAATGGCAAAGGAGGTACAGAGACCATGGCGGTGGGCTGGGCTGGGGAGCAGTGTTAAGGTGGATGTGGGAAGGGGACAGAACACGCTCCTCCTTCTGGCTGTTTTCTCCCAGTTCTCAGGGAATTCGTCTTGAACACTAAAAACTAATATGATCGAAGCTACTTTAAAATGGAGTAGAGCTGCCATCCCAAAGGAGCTGCCTTGCGAGCCTGATGCCTCACACCTTTGGGGGGTTAACACGGGGCCAAATAACCTCCAGCGGCACTGCGTCTGCAAGGACAGCAAGGAAGCAGCTGTTGTGCCTATGGGGCTACGGGAATGAAAATGAAACACATGGTTCAGCATCAAACGTCGCTAGGTTAGCTTATCTGCAGCAACAGGAGCATCTTCCTTCTAAGGATGTCACTGCTTTCCTTCCCTTTCTCATAAATCCCCCTCGTCTTTGTCTCCTAACCCGAACACGATCTGGGCTTCTGCCTGAATCAGTGCTTTCCGAGTAACGATTCCTTTTTATCTCAAATAAATGCTGATGCCTCTAGCGTTGGCCTTTTATTTTTAGGTTATCAATACTCAGGGAAAGACTGGTGTTTAACAAGTCTGAAGAACCTCATTTCCTCTGGAAAATGAAAAGAAGAATGGATCTAAAATAACACATTTATTCTGGAGAAGACAACACCTCCTCCAAAATCCTAAAATATTTTAAAGAGGGGAAAAATAAAGATATACAGCTGCAAGAATTCGACATTTTGTTGCACACGGAAGTCAGGTGAAGAAATCTATGCAGCCATACCTACTAGGACCTGTGGTACAGCATCCCCCTCAACCCCACAAAAAGAAGGGAAAAAAATTGTTTTTCAAAATAGTCAGAAGCAACATTGGATTATGAAAATAAGACAATCACGTGTGACTCTGGAAATGGGTTCCACAGAGCCCTTAGAAAGGAAGTCAGAGCCAACGCTGCAAAGAGAACAGAAGCATGAAACAGAAAACAAAAACAACGGGAGAGTGACGGAGGGCGGCCGGCGCGCTGCTCTCGCTCTCGTAGGGGCAGCTACAGAGGTCGCAGGAGGACAGCTTCACTTTGGAGTTGTAATTTCTCACCGCTCGTCTCCCTGTTCAAAGAGGAGGACATCAGTTTACACGTCTCCCTTGTTTAGAAACGTTTACTTTGCCAAAGCTTAAAAGCATTTCAATACACTTTCCTGAGTTTTCCATTCTCCATACAATTTTATTTTTCTTTACAAGAAACAAGTGAAACGCTCCAGAGGGGCCCACTCTGCTAACCATTCCAAGTGGGAAACGGTGCTTTCGGTCCAATCTGTGCACCACCCACAGTTGCCTGCATGAACAGAGAAAACGGGCTGCAGCAGCCTGCTTTGGGGCAAGCCCACCCTGTAGCCTCGTGGAATGGGAAAGACTTTCAATTAAGGGTTGTTTCATTGCCTCCAGAGTCTCTTTTAGAGCGATATTGTCTGTGCATTCGAGTAAAGTTCTGATCATGAGGACTACTGAAAAGAGATACTTACATTGTATGTTAACTATAATTGAAAAATAAATTAATTTTTTTAAAAAACAGAAAGATATTTACAAAGGGCTTTATTTAAAAGTACAAAAATATGAAGAAAACTCCGCTTATGCAATGCCTTCTTTCAATGCTTTAAAACGGTGATTTTCCAACCGGTGTGTCGCAAGAATTTTTAAAACATGCAATACCTCTCGATTGAGTCAGGGGCACTGACCTCCTTTCCCTTAGATTGCCAAGTAAAAAAAGGACAACAGTCAATACAACCATAGCTGTCCAATGTGAATGAATCAAAATTATACCTATTTTTTGTCAGATCAGCAAAAAATTATATTTTGTGGGGGTGCAGCAGAATTTTAGTAATTAGTTTATGTGTGCCATGAGATGAAAAGGATTAAAAATTGCTGCTTTAAAACACTGAGAACATAATCTTCTAAAAAGTACTCAGCTTTAGTAAATTTTATAGGATAAGCTAATATGAAACAAACTATATAAAGCACTTATAACACTCTAATGAACTCGTTATAAAACAAATTACTTTAATTTTTACAATTTTCAAAAATATTCTAACTTCAAATTTCTTCCTATTTAATTTTTTAATGTTATAAATATGTTTTCTAACTTTAGGATTTTCAAAAATGAGATGGTAGGCTTTTAAAATTCTGATCTTTCCCACATGTTCATTTAAAAACGTGCCTCTCATAAATAAGTTGTTTTCCACACACAAAAGTAAATTTACATAGATTGAACCTCTTTGGTTTCTTAAAGGTTGAAAATGTTCTCTGTAACACCTAAGGAACATCACTTGGGAAATTCTGCAGCGAGGTCAAATAACAAAGTTGGGTAACTAGGTACTATCCTTGCGTCTCCGCAGCATATCCGGCCCTTCTGGCAGAAACACGGTTCAACATCAGTGGTTCCCCAACATATCCCACAAGGACCTTGTAAATGATCAGTTGTCTTTATTTAAATGAAAAGCTTACCTCCTGCTCCCCTACCTCCTACACTTCCCCTAACAATACCCCCCACCACAAAACCAATCCAGTTGGTGACCACTTTGAATAAATGGTCAATAAGTGAGTGAATGAATGAAGGGATGGACGGGTGGATGCCTAGCTTAACTCCTAAAGTAACAGGAAGTCAGAACTCACTTACTTGGTTCATAGTAATCCACTATGGACACAGAAGCATCTTGTGCATTTGAAACTTTAAAGTTTCTCACAGCAGGGATATCAACACAGAATTGGGTTTCATTTACCTTGAAAAATACAAAAGACTTTTAAGAAAATGGCAGACTCTGTGTTCATAAAAAAGTAAAAGATATTTCTTTTTCTTATCATTTTAGGAGACAGATACAGAAACTAACATTTAGGGAGCACTTCTACATGCCCTGCACTGTGGTAGGCACTTTATATAAATTATCTCATTTAACCATAAACTACCCTTACAGGACAGGTATTGTTCTTACTCCCATTTTACTGAGAGCGAGAGATACTGAGTGGTCAAGCAGCAATCCCAAGGACAAATGCTCTGAGGCCCTGCTGCCTCACTCAGACCCCCTGCCTCGGGCAGTGCACCCACAGCAGTTCCTGCTAATAGCTCTCAGCAGCCCCTTATCTGGAGAAAGGCCCTCAGCTCACAGGAGCCACTTCTCCCAGTGAGTGAGGTAACCCTGGGATGGACGGGTACACCGGGGAGGCGGGAGCACCCCACAGCCAGTGACTGATAGGAAGTACAAAAGGCCAGCCTCCTGGCTTCTAAGAGGGGCAGCTTATGCCAAGCTGGCAAACAAAACTGGTTAAGGAATCCAAAATTGACAAATGCCTTCAAATATTCCATAATCTACCAATTAGCAGTAAATAAAAATTCAAATTAATCTGTCAAAACATAATGGACACTCAAATTAAAATAACTATTAACAAGAACATCTCGGGTATAGGACAAACTTCAAAACTAATTATGTTATTAAATAAAAACTCTAAATTTGTCCTTCAAGTTCTAAATCAGGCCGGTGGCTTTCAAGCAGTTATTTAGTATAAGAAAATTCCTGAACAGCAAAAGAATCCTAGAGACCCTGAATTAATTTTAACAGGTTTTTAACCAGAGTGACTTTTGAAGTCTTAAAACAATGAGAACATTCAAGAACTAGCTTTTTAAAAGTAGATATATTGCTAAAGCAATATATTTCTGATTCATATTTGGCAAAACTGGAATTTAAAAAAATACATATTCCCCCCATGTAACATGAAATCCTAAAACACTTAGAACTCAATTTCAATTCAACCTATGAATTTCATATAGATGTTAGAAGAAAAGAATAAACTTACAGACCAGCGGTTTTGAGATATAAGTAGAGTCTTGAATTCTTCACTTACATTATTCTCACATATTTTATGCACCTTATTCTTGAACCAACAATTTTCATACAGCAATGGGAAGTACGTATGAAAATTATGTAATAATTACATGTAAAGACCAAACTTCTGAAAATATTCTGCTATGATGTAAGCACCTGACATCAATGCAGGAATATTAACCCACTTTGGGATTTATTTAAAGCTTCATAAAAGCATTTTAAAACATGTAATTAAAGCTTTCATCATCAGCATTTAAACAAATACGTTTAGCAATTCCCTGAGGTGAGGGAGGGGTTCTCAAAGTGAGATCTGGACTTGATTTTTAAAATTCTAATGTGGCAGTTTCTATATATTTATTTTACATCTGGCATGAAATAATGATTTGGTCATCAAGACTTTCACCGGGGTCATCATTAATAGCAATGCTCTTTAATAAAACTAATTCTATAATGATGTCTTTTTAATGAGAACAAATATAAGGTTGTTGTGTTAAAGTCACTCAGGGACACAAAACGCTGAAATAACAACTTAAAGAAAACATGCGTAAAGTAAGGGAGACTTTGAACATCAGAAATGGAGGCTCTGTCAATGGTCACCAGGATGAAACAGGTTTCACTACTTACAGAATCCAAGTATAGGTTGAGTTTCCCCTGATCGCTCTCCACTTTCTTCACTGTGTCGCTCAGAGGAATTGCATCTGACGGCACAATGAAACCGCTGAGCAGGTTCACTTCCATGAGGGCCATGCCACTCCTTTCTGTGCCCAGAAACCTACATCGAAAGGAAAGGATGGAAGAAAACCCAAAAGCTGCTGGCAAACTATCTTCATAGAAAAGTTAAAACTGCCAAGTGTCATTTCAAATATTATTATATCGTTCCAATAAAAGTCACTGCAGAAAACTGTAAAACAGGTCATCCTTTCCTTCCAGGCGTGAGCGCCTGGTCACTTCCAACCACAGGAGGAATAATGGTAGAAAATGTGTGCACTTCGCAGACAGTGCGAAATGCCTGCCATGCAACAGGCCTGGGTAGGTTGTGACAGGTACAACCTAGGTGCCCGTTAAGCAGGCACCTCTGTTTTCAGAGTGGTGACTCCAAACTGAATTGCATTTTCTCAAAAGCTGACAGCCCGAGAGGTTCCCGCAGGAAGCCAGGACTGACACCGAGGCATCGTTTGCCACCACTTTGCAGCAGAGCTAGGCCAAGTCTTTAGCAACCTTGCCTTCATCTGGTTTTACGTCCTTCCCTTTGTTCTCCCGCAGACTTGGAGCGCATTTTGTGTTTTCTTTGGCCGCCTGGAGACAGGGACCAGCCTCGGGAAGTTTTATCACACCTCCTCGTCCCCTCACACTGCTGTACACAACGTCCGCATCAAAGCACCTGGGCACCAACAACATTTTGTCTCCTTTAAAGTAAATATTTTTCTAAAATGAAGAGCTGGCAAGAGCTTTCTGTTTGGAGCAGAAGGAGCCCAGCGTGGTTACGGGAAGGAGTGTGTCTCCAACATGAAAGGATCATAGCACTGTTAAGTGAATTCCTGGGGTCCTTTCCCGCAGCAAGCCCCAGCAGGGCTGGCAGAAAATCTTGCTTTTTAGAGCAACGAACCGATGACCGATGGAAAAGCCATACAGTACAACTGCTGACTGCAGCTGGCTCAGCAATCCCAACTGTAAAGTCTCTTGATTCAAGAACTTTCTGCCTGGCCGGTGTGGCTCAGTGGTTGAGCAGTGGCCAATGAATTAGGAGGTTACTGGTTCGATTCTTGGTCAAGGCACATGCCCAGGTCATGGGCTAGATCCCCAGTAGGGGGCAGGCAGGAGGCAGCCAGTAGATGATTTTTCTCTCATCATTGGTGTTTCTCTCTCATCCAGTAGGGGGCGTGCAGGAGGCAGCCGGTCTGCGATTCTTTCTCATCATGGATCTCTCTCTCTTCCTCTCCCTTCCTCTCTGAGATCCATAAACAATGCCTTTTTAAAAAAAGAACTTTCTAAAGGAGCTGCTCTCAAACTCGTGTGTGTGTTAGAATGAGCAGAAAGCTGAGGACCACAACTTCACAGACTCGCTCCACTAGACCTTTGAGTGGAGCCTTTTTTCCTTATGATTTAACAAGATCCTCAGATGCACTGGATACAAGCCAAATTTACAAACACCTTACACGTACTCCCAGAAGCTATAAGTGCCTAATTATCCACGGTGAGACCTTCTAAATTGGAATATTTTCACTATCTAAAAAAAGAAAATGAAACTATTCTCTTCATTGAACTTGTCTGCTCTTATGAAATTTTGAGTTAAAAATATAACATTCACCCTAACTGGTTTGGTTCAGTGAATAGAGTGTCGGTCTTTGGACCAAAGGGTCTTGGGTTTCATTCCGGTCAAGGACACGTACCTTGGTTGCAGGCTCCTCCCCGACCCAGACCCTGGTCAGGGCTCATGCAGGAGGCAACCAATAGATACATTTTCTCTAACATCAATGTTTCTCTCTGTCTTTCCCTCTCTCTTCCACTCTCTCTAAAAATCAATGGAAAAATATCCTCAGGTGAGGATTAACAAATAAAATTAAAAAAAAAATAACACTGAATACTAAATATGAACCTGGAATAATTGCTTAACATAAAAATGACATAAAAACAACCAGAAATAACCAATTTGGGTGTATTAAATGTGATTGGTTAATTTCCAGTTTTCATCAATTAGACCTGAGTTTTAGTAAATTTTTCCATGCAAAGTTTTTATAAGCACAAAGAAAACTTGTAAATAATGTTGGACACATTGAGAAATGCTTAAATATTATTAGCAGTTCACACATTTCTAGTTGAAGTCTAAAGTATAATGCATAACAAATCTTTGTTCAATGTAACTCCTTCTGTATTGATATAGTTAGATATATATAAATAATTAAATCTTCAAATCTTTTCTTTTGTAAAGGGGAATGAGGAGAGTTAAACAGATACCAACCTTGTGCATACATTCAAATTCAAATGATTGATATCATCTTCATTATCTTTTACAGCAACAGCTAAGTCAAAGACTTCTTGACTTTGGATTGATTTTTGGTTTTTGGAAGACTCTGAATCTTTCACATTATAAAAAACATTTAGCTGCAAAAATAACAAATTAGCATTAATAACAAATTAGCAATAAATTACCATCATTATGTTTTCTAAATGTTAGGTAATGATTATCAACTACATTCACAAACTCCAACCTAGAAAAAAATTAGTTTTACTAGCTAACAAAGTATCATTAGTAACAAACATTGTTATGAAAGTTTATAAGTAATGATTTTTGAAACTGAGAAAAGTTTGCTAACATTCCAAAACAAGTGTCATAGATTATCATGAACGATAGTCATGGGTATTGTTTTCTTCCAAAGAATGTAAAACATTCTCTACTGGGAAAAAGTGAAACTATTGCCAACTTTCTTTCTTTATTATTATTTCTTCTTAATCCTCACTTTAGGGTATTTTTCCCCTTGAGTTTCAGAGAGTGAAAAGGGTTGGGGGAGGAGAGAGAGAAACATCTATTGCCAACTTTCTTAAGAGTGTCCACTAATTTCTAAACTCTGCTGCCCAACTGAAGTCTTCTTTCACACACTGGAACCTTAGAAACTCTAAGATAAAACAAAACTAAAACATCTAAGAGCCTTGGTGGGACAGAAACCTATTCAACTGCTCAGGATTCTTTTTTTATCATATATCTTTTGGAGATGATAAAATAAATAACGGTTTTCAAGTCAACTGGGTCTTTTCCAGCATATACATACTCTGTGTCCACCAATAATGTGAGGTGCTGTGTGGACACTGGGGAGTGTGAGAACCAGTGTTTTACTCAAATGAATCCTAAGATCAGAAGCTTGGGAAAATCTTCTAGGCCTGCCTCATGCCACGTTGAATTGGAATCTAAATTTTTTTACCTCTTCCACATTTTTTGATCCAAGGTTCATAAGCCTGCCTATTGCTATGTAAGTTGTATTTTTTTTTCTGCCTTATACTTAAATCACACACAGAGAGAACTAAACCTCTAATAGCCATTGTGGATTTACATACTATTAAAAATCCTTTCTCTGAGCCTTCATCTTTTAAACCCAAGATTTCCAACTTTTCATTCAGCCACTCCTAGCTCAAATCCTTCATCCCCTTGATCATTCTTGTTTTCTCACCCTGGGAATTCTCCAACTCTTTCTTTAACTACAACTAAAATTATATAGAGTATTTTTGGAGCAGTTGAAGGAATGGTTTCATAAATTTGGAGAGATGATCGCTATTACTTTCATCATCCCTCTTCCAGTGGCATGCAATTGTCCTTTAAGAACCAACACCGTTAGGACACAAACAAGGACTATTAAATTTGTCCTCTGGGACATAAGTAATGTCATCTATAACTAAGTATTAGGGTTTATGTTTGGCCCACAATAAAGTTCAACTGCTCACTCAGAGAACTTCAAAAGATCTTACAGCTTATTTCCAACAGCTTGGCATTTTATTACTCAAAAGAAATTAACATTTACTGTAAAACTGAGAGTTTTCTTTGCCATTCTTTTTCCAGGGCCCTTAGAAAAATATCAACTAGAGGAAGTCTCAACATTTATTCCAGCGTGACCTTCTTTCTGCAATGTTTTTCTCCATCATGCGCAGTGCCTTTTAGTCCCTACCTTTTGTTTTCTGCACGTTGATAAACACATAGGACTGATGAACATTCTGACCAGTAGGTGCCATATTTACCGCCGTGCCCTTCAAACCTCAAGTAAAAATCACTTGGCTTAAGGAATTTGTCTACATTTGGTTTATCGAGAATGAGTGCCAACCAATTTGGTGACTAAAGTGTACTTATATAATTTTCCAATTGTATCTAAAATATCCTGTGTATTTACTTTCAGATTTACTGTTTGCATTGAAAGATGGTTTAGGAATGAGAATTTTCACCCGGTCTTTGTTAGTAAAGACCAATACAAACTCTTCGCTCTTTTTTCTTTCCATCTTTTTCATTGAATACCATTCCTTTTAACTGTGATCATTTTTCCTTGATTTTTAAAAAACATTCACTTGTTCTGAGTATCAGAAAAATTAATCTTAGAATTATTTGGAAGTTCCCAAATTATACCTAAGCTTCTGCCTTACTTAGCAAGTGTTTCTGTTCTCTTGTCTAGAACAACTGTCCTTGTGTTTTAAAAAAGTCCATTTTCTGTATAATAGCCTTTTTTTTAAATTTTTCAGTAAATCTTTCAGGGTTTGTTTGGTTTGTTTTTTCTAATCAAGCACATAATCATTGTTGGTCCTATCACATATTATATTGGGTTTCTAATGAAATGATTTTTAGTTCCTATGATTTTCATGTATTATTTAGAATAATAATTATTTCATCCTATATTTCATCCTGTATTTTTCATGCTACTTTCATTTTATTCTAATCCCGATTGCATGATAAAAGGCAGATTTCTTTGGATTTTCTTCCTGTACCAGAACATTAACCATTTCATGCTCTAGTACAGGACACATTTCCTATCTTTAGGTCAATTACTTGTAATGCCATGTTGACCTTTATATTGTTTGATGAATATTAAGCTGTAAGTAAAATGCATATTTATTTATCAAGTCATAGCATTAAAATTCAGAGCTCTATTTTCATAAAATAATGTGGGAGTTCCCAACAATTCACAGGAATAGTGTTGGAGAATTTTCGTCCTCACTTCAAGCTGTATATAATAACCAAGCAATATTTATCCAATAGATTATCAATCCATAGAGTTGCTGTCTGTTCTCTAGCTAATAATGTCTCTAATAGTGATTTATCTTGCCTAACTCATATAAATAAATCATTAAGGATTCTATACATTGCCTAACTTAAAGATTTAGCAGTGCCCCAAACCAAAGAATTGTTATAGCAAGTCATATTTAACCAAATATTATTACATACCTGACAAACAGCAAATCCATAACCATCTGCGGAAATATTAACTTCAATTGGCACTGACACAGCAAGCTGAATAAAGGTGGGGGAAAGTGAATAAGGTGAATTTTCCATATCTAGGTCCTTCCAAGTAGCCCAAGAGGTCAGTGTGATTCCTCATCAGGGATACAGTGTGAGCCATCTGTGGAAAGCTCTAAGAACTTTACAGGGCCTCACATATCAAAAGCTCTGGGTCAACCATGACAGAAGTGAAGTTAGAGAAAGTAACGCCCACTCTTCACACGCCCTCACCTCTGCCCTTTAGAACAGCACATTAGCGCTAGGGGTGGGCCTGCCCTTCTTTAGGGGCTGATGCATGAAAGACAAGAAACACACCAGCTCTCTCCACTGACCTCCCTTAGTCAGTGCCTAATCCCTTGGTCATGCTGGGCACCCAGTGACACATCATCATTGCCTATGACTAAGGTTATTCCTTCTTTTCCTTTGCCATAACCCCTCTTCCTCAGTTTCCAGCCTTGAAATTATTACTTTCATCCATTACCCTCAAGTTCCTACAAGGTTACCCAGGGAGATAAGGTTAGGGTCTAGCATAGGCCTTTATTCCATATCAAAGTAAGAATTCTAATACTGGTTTTATCAATTTTCTAATGAGGACAGGTGGGGCAGCTGAAAAGAACATGGTCTTTGAAACCATGGGTTCAAGTCGGAGCTCTGCTGTTGTTAATAGCATGATCTCGAGCAAGTTCTTAACCTCTCTCAGCCTCAGTTTTATCATGTGTACAATAGGGATAAAAGTAAGAAAATATCTGCTGGATGGAACTTACTTCTTAGTGCTGGTTTGAGAAATAAGTGCAGTAGCACATGTAAAGAAATTGAGCACGATTCCTGCAAAGAATAGTATCTCAATGGGTGTTCATTCTGGTCCCAATAGGTCAGGGCCCATGTTTTCTCCTTTTCAAAATTCCCATCCCCTCCTCCCTTCCCCAGCTCAGCAAATTCAACCAAAGGAGTGTGCTCCTTCCTCCCAGTCACTACAGGGCTCTGGGAACAAGTCTTTGTTGAGTCAATAGAACGGAGTTAAACCCATTTTCTACCCTACGGAGTCATCTGCACAGAATTTTAAATAACCACCCCTTGTCCACACCTCTGCTGACTGGAGGATAAAGTAGTTCTGTGCGTCAATCAGAAACTTTACAGGACTTGGTGCCACAGACCCCGTTATGGCCACTTGCATATGTGCCCCTTCCGTGTTCATCAGGACTGCAAATTCAGACAGGGCCTTCAAGGCCACAATGGTGTCCTGTTGAGAAAAGAAAAACCATGTGTGAATATAAGTATACATCAAGGTCAAATACAGTAATGTTTAGGAACCCCGCTATACAGTCATCCCCCTTCCCTGAGAGTGGAAGTCTCCTTTATTCATCTTTGAATCTCCTTGAGAGGCTCAGAAAATATCGGCTGGACAGAACTCACCATCTACAATATCAGTTACCACGGATGGGAAAATGGCTAATACAGATGGGGAACTAATTTATTCCCTATAAATATCAGAGGCGATGTTTATATCCATGATGAGAAAAAGTTAAAATGAGTAATTTAAACCTTTGGCTTAAGTTACTTAACTTTTAAACTGCTAAGTAATTTGATGAAATCATGATAAAAAAGCAACTACATACTTCCTAAAGCTATGGATGGATGGGTGGATGGATGGATGGATGGATGGGTAATAAATTTAAAACTGTCATGACTGCCCCAGCTGGTTTGGCTCAATGGATAGCGCGTCGGCTGTGGACTGAAGGGTCCCAGGTTTGATTCCGGCCAAGGGCACATGCCTGGGTTGCAGGCTCAATCCCCAGTAGGGGGCGTGCAGGAGGCAGCCTATCAATGATTCTCTCATCATTGATGTTTCCCTCTCTCTCTCCCTCTCCCTTCCTCTCTAAAACCAATAAAATATATTGAAAAAAATAAATAAATAAAAACTGTCGTGACTCACCTGGGTAGATACAAAACCTCCCAGGCTGTTTCTTTGCCTGCTCAGCCACCTCATGATTGCGATTCCATCAGAAACCCGATTCTGCAGGAAGTGTGAGTGCAGCGCGTAGGCTGCGACTTCAATATCCAGGGATCTGGGCTGCCAGGACTCAGAAAGTCCAGACGCTGATGACACCCAGAATAGCATGTCTCCTGCAAGAGAAAAGTAATGTCAGAATGACCAATGACAGAAGACCTACATTTTATACCATTAAGTATCCTTACACTGGTCCAAGTTCTAGTTGGCTAACATAAAATGATTTCTATTGCTTTATATGTATATATGTATGCCAAATAAAACATGTACATTTAAACACACACATGCATGCACAGATATAAACATGTACTTATACGTCACTTTTTAAACTATTGAAACATAAATTTTCATTCTTCCCCTATTGGTTATATGTGAGGATGTTTTCATGAAAATATTTTCCCAAAAAGATATCCATATGTTTGGCTCTAGACTCAATAGCTATAAATAAAAGGGAAAAAAACATACTATATTCCAGAAAATAATGTACATAACTTTTCTGAATAGGCCATCACAAAAATATTTGAGAATACATTGGAAAGAACCCTGCTCTGGAAATCAGCCATTAACCAGCTCTAATGTTCTGGGAAACCTCTCCTTCATGATCTGAAAGTTGGTGTTATAAGTTCCAAATCCAAGCCCCCAAGAAAAAAATGAGGGACCCTGGCCAACTCAACAATCGTCCTAGAGATATTCCTACAAGCCCCTGGAGGAGCATCCTATTTGGTACCCCCCCCCCAAATATTACTGTTTAGATGATGATTACACTTGGGTGGAATGTATAATAACTGCCAAGCAGAGAAGAAGATACGTCAAGGACTGCTTCAGCCTCTGTGCAATAATCTTTATCCCCAGCACAACAATAGGTGATAAGGGTTCAATCTGTTACAGCCTCAGAAGTCTCAAAATACTTTCTACAGTTATCCCTTCTTGAATTAACAGGGCTTTGAAACAGCTGTTTCAGCCCACTCATCCCCATATCTATCTAACTACACATTCACAAGCACACACACACACCCTGAGTCCCTGACTGTAGAGGCCATTTGGGAAGTAACAACATCCGTAGGTTTTGCCCTGCTGTAGCCCCTAAATCAGCGGTTCTCAACCTGTGGGCTGCGACCCCTTTGGCGGTCGAACGACCCTTTCACAGGGGTCACCTAAGACCATCGGGAAAACACATATATAATCACATAATGCTTTAATTATGTTCAATTTGTAACAATGAAAGTACATCCTGCATATCAGATATTTACATTACGATTCATAACAGTAGCAAAATTACAGTTATGAAGTAGCAACGAAAATAATTTTGTGGTTGGGGTCACCACAACATGAGGAACTGTATTAAAGCATCATGGCATTAGGAAGGTTGAGAACCACTGCCCTAAATAGTCTCCATTCAAAAATATATATATCCTACCCATAATTCACTAACAGCATTTTTCTGGCATTTGTGTTTCTATTAATTACCATTGCGGCTCCCATTTTTAAACATGGACCATGCACCAAGCACTGTGCATTACCTCATTTAATCTTCACAGCAATCCTTAAGTTGGTGTCACTCCAATTTTACAGTTCAGAAAACTGCAGCTCGCAAAGGGGAGTAGCAGAGGCAGAATTTGAACCCAAATCTCTCATAAACCAAGGTCTCAAAAACCACTCAAGGCCACCAGACCAGAAATGGTATCAGAAAACCACATGGGTAACTGACATCTGGTAGAATGTATCCAAAAGAAGAAACTACCCATGCCCTGAAATTCTCTGAAAAACTCTTGGTGGGAGTAGAAGCAACATGGCCATGTCATAATCCTGTGATCTCCTCTGTGCTTCATGCTTCATCCCATTTAGAAGATGTAAATTAATCAACTTCATATCTGGCTTACAAAACTCTCTCACGTCATTTATATATCTCCTAGTGCCCAACAGTCTAACAACCTCCAATAGGACCTGCGTGTTACCCCCTTTTTTAAAATATATTTTTATTGTTGCTAGTATTATAGATATCTCCCATCCCACCCCCTCCCTGTACTCCCCTCCACCTAGCCCCTGCTCACCCCACCCCCGGGTCTTCACACCCCACTGCTCGTGTCCATGGCTATGCATGTACCTTCCAGCTTTGCTCGCTGAATCAGGGTATCCAAAGCTTCCTGGGCTTTCGGGCTCCCCAGGAAGGACAGCGCATACGTCGTAAGAGCCAGAGTATAATTGTCTGAGATTCCTCTGAGGAACTCAGACTCCAAAAACTTGATAGAGTTTTTCACATCCAGATGAGGCTTGAAAGAAAAATATATATATATTTTACCATTCAAAAGAACCCCCAAAGTATTTTCAAGCATTTATTCAAAAAATAATTTCAGCGTCCAGGAAGCACCTGACTTTTGACCTAGGCAATGGGAATCAACAATGATCGTGGACATTCATGGATTTGCCATGTGTTTAAACCATAACACGACTTTTCCCGTTTTTGAAAGTAAATAGGCACCGTGCCTTACAGGAAATAAAAAGTAGAACTTTTTGCCAGGGTTTCTCCCATTGGATATCATGAATTCAGATTCAAGCATGCAATGTAGTTAAGGAAAGACACTTCTCATATGTGACCTCAGGGGTTGAAGCTCTGAATTCAGGGGAAAGTTTCTCTTCTGCACACCTAGACCTGGGCTAGGAAAATAGTAGGAGCTTAATCTAGAGAGTGGCTGGGTTTGATCATGTGAAATGCAGTCGGCATTAAGCAGTAAAGGCATCAATCATTGAGACAGTTCTGGAGCGAAATTAAGCTCATTAGCATAACTTTCCACGTACACTCATTCTCAACCAGACATCCATGCCCACTTAACACGTCTTTTAGAGTGTGGGCGTACTTTGTACTAAATGAGCAGACACTGTAATTGCTCCATAATATTTTAGAAATAAAAAATCCTTCACAACCTAAATTTAATAAAATGCACTCCCAAATTCTGAAGAATTCTCTGTCCCCTAAGAAATTAACCTTTCCAACAATAAAATAGGAATTGACTTAGCTTACCAACAGCGAGTACAACATTTATACTGGAAAGCATTCTTAGAATTCTCCTAGTTACTCTGAGAAAGTGGGTCAATATTTTTATTTTCAGATTTTGGAATGTGGTCACAAATGCAAAGCAAAAGGATGCCCAAATTCATACTTCAAATGTGGTATAAAATACAAAATTCCCTAAGTTTCCAGACACATGTTGGACCCATCCAAACCTACCTCTCCTGTGACTCCCCACCCGTCATTAATGAAATTAAAGATGAAATACCTGATACTTTCTATAACTCAGGAGAGAAGTCACAATGTAAGCTGTAAGCGTTACTGGACTTTTATTGCCACCTTGAAGCTCACTGTGGATCACTCTTCCTGGCTCCCAAAATTCACCGTTGGATTTCTGATGTCCTTTGAGCCATGTGTATATTCTGTGTAACACTTTCTGATCAATATCTATGTAATGATCAGCTTCAAGGAAACATCGTAAAACAAAGGCTGACAACCTTGGGGGAAGGGGGTGGAGGGAAATGACATAAAATACAATGAATAAAGGCCTCCAGATAACGCTGAGCAAGAAAACACCAGCAATAGCAACACTTTTTTCCCCATCAGAAGAGTCACCCAGGGAGACTCACCGAGGAAGAAACTAAGGGAAGGACACAATCAGGAGGTAACACAAACAACTCCGTCTACCTGGGAGACCTACTTCCCACCTGAGTGTGATCAAGAAATTCCAGGTCCACTCACATCATCTCAGACTTAGAAGGGAATTTAGAAATCATCTAATACAGACTCATTATTTGATAGACTGAGAATTTGACATTCCAAGAGAATTAAATAAATTGTCCAAGATTACTCATCTTTGGACTGTTCTGGGTATTTACCAAGGATGAACTTATTACATACTTCTCTCAGCCCTAAAGACATGAATAAAGTACATATAGGTCACAAACTGCCATACTTTTCAGTAGAGAAAATGGGTATTTTCTTTCCCATAGGACAGGAGGCAGCAAATTAAAGTCTATGGGCTAAATCTGTTTGGCTAGGTCTGGTCCTTGGGCCAAATACAGCAGAGTCTGTTTTGGGTGTTGTTGGGTTGTTGTTTTTTACCTCTCCCCACTCCATCCTCCATCTAAAAATTTGTTTTAAAGGTATAAAAAGAAAAAGAGAGGAATGAGAGGAGAGGGAAGAACATGGTTGTTGGACACCATGTGGCCTATATGCCTAACATACTTACTCTCTGAACCTTTACAGAAAAAGCTGGCTGATCCCCGCTACAGAACACTTAAGTATTGAGGTGAAAAGAATGTCAAGCAATAAAACACTGAAACCTTTCTATTTTTGGATCTATATCCTGACTCATGCCAAAAGAAAATTTGAACCAGATCTGTTTCATCCTATAAAAGATTTAGTGTGGTAAATATTATTAATATTCAATAATATCCAGTTCCCTTTTACTTTCAGGATACAGAGGAATTCACTCTCTTGCCTCCCTGAAGTGAAACATGACCACGTGACCAGCTTTGATAATGACAAAGTGAAAAGAAATGCTACACCCAGGCTGAGGCATCCAATTGCCAGAGCTGCATATTAAAGCCTGAAGCTTCCCCGTGAGGTGAGATGGTGGCAGCTGAAGCATAGACTGCAGTGCCCCCTGCTGGCCCATAATAGAAATGCAGCATGTGAAAGAAAACCTCTGCTGTAAATACTGTAAGCTACTGAGATTTAAGGGGTGGTTACCATAGCATGCCCTGTCCAACCCGACTGATACAGTCAGTCCTTTTCTGAGTGAAATATAGAATTGAAGATAGTAAGGAAAAAGCACGGAGAGAGAGCAATCATCCAAAATCAGCCATGCAGAGATTCCATTCTGGAAGAAACTCAAGATACTCATTACTTAATCCCACAGTCATAAAAATAACGTTAAACAAACTACACTGAATGCCTTAACAAAAAATTCATGTTGATCATATAAATTAAAGAAAAAATTATGTCACAATCACCCGGTATTTCTAACTGAATTTTCTTGTCAGCCCTACCATCATCGTGTGGCATTTTTATTTTTTGCTTTTTCCAAAAGAGGACTTATGACCTATCTTTTCTACACAAAAACACTTGTTTTGTTAGTGTTTTAAAATCATATTTAAAAAGGAGAATCTCTTTTAAAAGCCAGGCTATGGGGAAATGCCGGGAGCTGGTCCATCCTTGCTGTTTCAAGGGACCTGGCATATATGGCATACTGTTCTTAATATGTTTGCTCACCTTCTTGGCACTATGTGTTTTAACCAAGGTCACCTCTCTGAGAAAGGTTGTTTCCCCAGGTAGGGATTTTCCCCTAAAGTTAGGGAGGGAATAAAACCTCTTAACTGCCATGCCGGTAATTAATCACTTTAACTATGATCAATCATGCTTAAGCTACATAATCTTTACTCCCTGG
>NW_006296625.1:1925618-1927969 GCF_000327345.1 Myotis davidii | reverse complement strand
CGGGCTGGAGAACCTAGTGTGAGAGCATGGCTACAGAACCTGGCTGGAGAACCTGGAGAACCTGGCTGGAGAACCTAGCAAGAGAACATGGACACAGTACTTGGCTGGAGATTGTGGCTAGAGATCCTGGCAAGGCTGCTGATCAACTGAACGCTGTCTCCATGTCATTCCTTCTTCGCCGACTCCGTCCACACCTTTGGGGACCCCTGGACCAGCTGGGGCTGGACCCCAGCAGGGAAAACAGCCTCAGAGCCTATATATACAACACATCTACCAATTTCATGGCCATCGTGACCTAGTGAGGGCCCATTCCATGACAAGGATTTGCTCTGCTAGCAAGAACACTTACCAAGTGCTCCCAGAAGGGTCATCATTCCCAAAGGCACTGAAAGAGCCATCGTCCCTCTGATAGAGAAGTTCTCTCTGGTAACCTGAAGACACCAAAATAGATCATCAATGTAATCAACTTGCAATAACTGGCAGTTTCTAATCATGTTTTCATACCAAGGAAACACGGGTAGAGAATAGGAAAGAAGACGAATTCAAATCAGCAACAAATATAAAATATTTTCCATGTTAAGTCCTGTGGAAAATGTAAAATACCAGCATTTTTTTTTTCAGCAGAATGCAAAAAAATAACAACTGTGATATCCCCAAATTAAAGTAAATTCAGAAGAATACTATAACATAGACAATAATTCTAGCCATTCAAAAGCAAGCTAACTGAAGGCAGAGTTTTCTTTAACTCTGCAGTTTCCAGTCCAATGCTTTCAATACTTAGTCACCAAAAATTGCTGGATTTTTGGAAAAAATCTAGAAAAAAATCTAGAATTTCAAATTAAAGTTTAAAGCTAAAACAGAAAATAAAAATGCTTTCTAGTTTTAGGCCAGCAACAGAGGGATTTGGAGAAAGGGAGAATTATTAAATAATCGAAGACAATGCCTCTAAAATTTTTTTGCCATGGCCAACTGAGGAAAATCAAAGACCAATTAGTCTGCTCAATTCTAAGTTCTCACTTAAGAAAAAACAACTTGATGGTGGTAATGAAGTCTCACTATAGAAATAAATTGAGGAGGGGGTTAAGGTTCATGTGTCTGTTTTAATTAAAACAGATGTTTCATATTTGCAAATAAATGGTTGCAAAAAAGAGGCACATGTTTCATAGCTGCCGAGCAAAATCATAGGCCCAAAACAAAAGACCCACCAAACAACCACAACAGACTAACTTGCTAAACATGAAATTAGAATAGCAATAATTTATCATTAAATATCAAGCATGAGCAACAGCCAAAAACATTTCCAACTCCAGGCATTATCAATAATTCTCTAATAACCAAGAATTCTTCCTGGAAATGGCAGGATTCCACCACAGGCCGGGGAGGGCACACACTATGACCTTGCAGCGTCCATGTAGAGCCCAGCAACCATGAACATTTGTAATAAGTTGATCTTAACCCTTAGTGAAGTCTAGTAATAAAAATTTTTACTTTATAAACACCACATTTTAGAAACATCAATAATTATAGTTATTCATATCTGATTAACAAAACATAAGCATTAATGTTTTTAAAGTACAGTTAACCTGCTCTTGCCATGTCCCAAATTTTTCTCCATGAGTCTTTCCACAAGAAACCCTAGATCTGAGTCGCTGATTTAAACTACAGTAAGACAAAGCATTCGGAAAACAAAACACTGTCTCATGGTGATCTTTAAGACCCATGGTAAAAGAAATAGAGATACCATTTAAATGATGGCAGAATTTTGCTTAATTTGAAGAAGGGGATATTGGGTTATAATTTATATGTTTAAAACTAAAATACTGTGGCACAGTAATTAAATAGCCAACCTTTATCCAACACTGATTATGTGTCAGGAACTGCTCAAAGCCCTTTCAGGACCCAGCTAATCCTCAGGACAACCCTATGATGTAGATGCCATTAGTATCCCTGTTCAAAGATGATAAAACTTGGATACACCATGTGCAAGGTCACACAGCTGGTGGGTATTGAAGATAGGCCTTCGCCAAGATCTCTTTGTGTGCAACTGCTGTTTCCTATTAATTCAGAGACCTCTTTCAATGACTCTGTATGAAAAGTCCTTAGCACAGCACTTTTTCCAGGGCAAGCTCTCAATAAGCAACAGCTATCATTTCAACAGCCCAGTTATTTTTCAAAATTGGTCAATGACTACAAAACACTTTATTTTAAATTTTTCATGGCAAACACACTATTAGCAAAGTTAAAAGACAGGTGATGAATTAGAAGAAAATATTTGCAGCCTGTAAGAGAAACAAATGGCTAATATCCCTAATAACAAATTTTATGTATATGTTTATATATATTACAATATA
>NW_006296625.1:1909842-1925572 GCF_000327345.1 Myotis davidii | reverse complement strand
TATATATATATAAACTTTTAAATTTAAAAAGGAAAATTTTTAGATTCCTTATAGGGAAAAAATGAATAAAAGACAAGAACAGACATTTTATAAAAAAACAAAGAAAGATGGACCTTAATATGTGAAAAATATTCATCTTCATAATAAGCAAAATGCAAATTAAAGCCACACTGAGATACCATTTCTCACCCATCACATTAGCAAAGATTCAAAAGCTTGACCATTCATTCTGTCCGGGAGGCTGTAAGGAGACCAGGGTCCTCATCATTGCTGGGGGGAATTCAAAATGGTACAACTCCTATGTAGGAAAACGTCTATACCTTGTAACCCAATAATCCTACTTCTAAGAATCCATCCTAAAGATACACCTCCAACAATATAGACATATTCATACAAAAGTTTATTCATTGAAGCTTTGTTTGTAATTGCAAAAATATTAGAAATGACCTAAATACCCCCAAATTAGACTCTGGTTGAACACAATGTAGTACATACTCACAGTGCAGTACTATGCAGCTGTGAAAAAAGAACAAGGGCTATTTCTCTGAACTTATGTGTAGTAATTTGCCGGATATATTATTAAGTGAAAAAGGTGAAGTCTAAAATAGCATATAACTTTTTGTGTAAGAAAAAGAACCAAGAAAACATTTGTGCAGATGTTCATTTCTGCAGAGAGAGAAAGAAACTAGAAACTAATGAAGTAAGTTACCTACAAGGATAGGGAGAAGGGATACAAGAGTTACATATACCTTTGCATATACCTTTTAGAAAAGTTTTGACTTTTGGAAGAATTGTTCTACATATTCAAAAAATCAAATAAGAATGAAAAGAAGTTAAACTTTTGGGGGAAAAAAAACACAGCAAAAAATCTCTTCCTTTTTCAGAGCTAGTCAGGGATCACAGAGAAGCAGAATAATGGTCTAATATTCACAAAAGAAATTAGCAAAAGAGTCCAAGACATTCTTCCTCGATTTCTAATTCAAGACTAAATCTACCAGACTGTGAACTCAAGAAGTTAAACTTTTGGGGAGGGGAGGGGAGGAAGAGAGGAGAGGAGAGGAGAGGAGAGGAGAGGAGGAAGAAGAGGAAAAGAGAAGAGGACCAAGGAAAGGAACGGTACAGGGCCCTCCATCACTACAGGAGCTGCTCCTGTGAAAGGAAGGACCCACGTGGAGAAGAAGACCATGTGACTCCAAGCCCCAAATCACATCAACAACGGCCGTTCCAAGTCTGAGTTATTGTAAAACCAGTCAGAGAGATGAGCTCATGGAGATGAGATCAGTGCTTATGGAAATTACCCCTCAGGTGGCTGACCTCCAGCAGTCCCCATTAATATCAACAACTAGCACCATTCTTCCACCAGGGGCAGCCAGCCCAGAGGGAGCGGGGGTTGGCAGGGGGGAGGACTCGCGGACAATCTCCTGGTGGGGAGTGCATTTCTGGAGCTGGTTTAGATAAAACAGAAAAGCTACACCACCAGCCCTGCTCCCAACGGTAAAATAAAGCAGAGAATCAGAACCTAAAGAGAGGAGCTCACATGGCTCTTCTGGGGGGAGTCTCCTGTGATGTGCCCTTCCATCGTCCTAAACCATCTGTGCATCCTTAAAGAGCCCTCGGCTCCTCGTCCTCCAAATCGCCCATCCCAGAAGCAGAAATAACATTGTTGGCTCAGCTGTAATGTCTATCGATACAATTCAATGTTCGGTGCAGTCACCTAAGCTGGAGACGTTTCATCATGATAGGTGAGAAAGGCAAGAGCATGGTGTTCTCCAAAAGTTTATGAGGAAATAAGAGTACAGCCTTTAGGTTCATAGTTTTATGACAAGTTCTTGAGTTAGAAAGCAATTATACTGTATAACCAGAATCACCAGACACTCCGACAATTAAAATACAGAAGAAGTCCAGAGGTCCACATGAACTGTTCCTTATTAAGAGCCAGAAAAGATACGTATTGGGCCATGACTTTTCTTTGAAATAGCCTCAAATGTAAAATATTTACAATTTATCATGATAAATATGAAACCACTGTGCATAGAAACACACAGAAAAGTAACGTTCTAACCATAATTTAATGTGGTTTACCTCAAGTGTCAAAATTGCATACACAAAATAAAAGGGGTAAAATCAGCTCGATGTGACTATATCAATCACTTCCTGTGGGTTTGTTTTTTTAAAAAAAGCTGGTGAAAATATCCTCTGTACTAAAAGATAAGTGGTCATTATCCACTCCCTTCCTCTCTGTGACATGAAATGGAAGATGAGAACTTCACCAGGTTTTTCAGTAATATCTCCACCATTGCCTCTGGCCATTCTTGTGATGACCAATTGCAGCATCAGACTTCTGAAAACTACTTTTCCCCTGTTTTTATTTCAACAGAGAAAACATAATGTGTTTTCAACTAAGCCCAGTCTGAATCTCACTTGAAAATCGAGCTGCAGGCACCAGGATTTAAATATTTGAGGAAAACAAGTGTCTTCGATCTCTAATTAACAGATTCAGGTCCTTATCAAAAACAGCTTTCATTTTACGGTTCTATTTTTCTTTTGACAGCAAAAGACACTTCATTCAATGATGTAGCTGTTGTTTTGGATAAAAAACAGTGGGTCGGGTTACAGGGCTCTTGGGCCAAGCATGATTTAAGTAAAACAATGCGCTGTTCATAAATGACATTTAAGTAATATAATCATGACTCATGCCAAAGCCACTTTAATTTCGTAAAAAATAAAAACAACAACGGTATATTTAAAGAACTTTGGCAAGTGTGATGGCAAAAGAAAAAACAGAGTCTCTGAAATGAGACGCTGATTTCATAATGAAAATCATTATACCAAGAAGTTTCTGTCCTCCACTTTGAAATGTGCTTCAGTTCAGCGTGTGAAATGGTGCATGTAGGGGCGCTCCACTGTACCGACTTCCATCAGACACTTCACCAGCTCAAAAGGCGAAACACTGAAATCACTGGTCCCGATTCCTAGCTGATGGGAACCTGCCTGCAGTGTTGACAAATAACTACTGCATTGTGGGAGAACTTGAGAGATCTTCTAGATCCAGTCTCCACATTAGGATGGTGAACCTAACGCCCAAAAAAGGCAATATTGATAGTAATGTGTTCATCCATCCTGCATTTATTGAAGTGCCAAGATAGGGTTACAATGGAAAAGATAGTAGCATGGTCCCCACTGCCAGGAGACAGTTGGATTATAAAAAGAATAAAAATTTCAGGGAGAGGAACTGCGAAAGCATTTCCCCGTGTTTGGAGGGTCTACCCATGCCCCTTTCAAACCCTGGTGCTTTCGGACATAAAAAGAATAAAAATTAAAAATAAAAAGGGGGGAATGGGAGATATCTGTAATACTATCAACAATAAAAATATATTAGAAATAAAAATAAATAAAGCCAGCCAACGTAGCTCAGTGGCTGAGCATTGACACATGAACCAGGAGGTCACGGTCAGGGTACATGCCCGGTTTGCAGGCTCGATCTCCAGTAGGGGGCATGCAGGAGGCAGCCGAGCAATGATTCTCATCATTGATGTTTATCTCTCTCTCCCTCTTCCTTCTTCTCTGAAATCAATTAATCAATAAAATATATTTTAAAAAAATAAGCAAGATAATTTTAAAGAATGTTATGCGGTGAATAAAATAAAATGGGATAATTAAGTGAGAATTAATAAATGGTCAGGAAAGGCCACTCGGAGGAAATCACTACATGAGTGAGGAGAAGGAGCTGGCCACAGGAGGATCGGGGGGAAGAGCCTCCCTCCCAGAAGGAGAACAAGTGTGAAGGCCTGAAGCTCCAGGTGGAGCCAGGCGGGGCAGCATCAGACAAGGCGGAAGGTGGAGGCCGGGCCGGTCAATCGGGGCCTTGTAGGATGAGGCCGGGAACCCACTGGAGAATTTTAAGCAAGTCAGTGATGTGATTTTGACAATTTCAAAAGGTCCCTTTTATAATATGTGGAGACGGTGAGCACAGAAGCAGAGAATCTATGAGCCCCTGGAGTGGTCCGTGGTGGCATATGAATGGGAGAACTAGCCATGGGATGGGATGGACAGAGGGGAAGAAGCCCCCATTTGTTTTCAGAGGGAGAATGGACCAGATTTACTTGCGGACTTTAGACCCTAACTCCCTAGCTAGATGCAACTGACCGCTGCTACAATATATCATGTCATCTTCACGGCAGTCTAGTTTCCACATACTTTCCTCTCGGAACCAACAAATTAAATTTTGAATACAAGTCGGAAGCTTGTGTTCTCAAGGTTAAATTATGACCGTCTCAAATATATTTTACTCATCTCCTTAAATACAACCATTATTGCAATGTGCATAAGGTCTCTTTTGTTTTTAGCCTGGCACACACTATTATACCACGGAAAGGACTTGGAGTTCAAATCCCAGCTCTGCCACTCACTTGCTATAGGACCCTGGGCAAGTCAGTTAACTTTTCTGTACCTCAGTTTCCTCATCTATAAAAACAGGAGGATACTACTAATTGTGAGCATTAACTGAGATATTAGATGTAAAGTGTTTAGAACACTGCCTGCCACACAGTAAGCACTCAACTAATGGTCGCGGTTGGTATTAGCAAGTGGCAGACACAAAGTATCTGGTGTCTACAAACAGTATGAGCCTCTCAAGGAGTCAGGGTAGAGTCACCACTGGTGTGCCCTTTGCTGAGGGTCAAGCAGGGCCTCCCCAGACAAACATTTCTCTCCTCACCATCTGCTCGACATGTTACTTGCACTGAGAAGGTCTCCACCTGGGACACCACCTGTGTGTATGTCAGACTCTTCACTGAACAGGGAATTCCATGAGCGGAAAGGCCCTGACTTCCTCTGTCCCCAGCACTAGAAAGGACTAATGTTTAATGAATAAGTGAACGCTCATTCCTTTACGCAGCTTTAAATTTCATGTCCCTTATTAAAATACAAACCCCTCCCAAAACCAAACCCTTAAGAAACACCTGAGCAGCAATCAGAAAAACAATGAGCTGAAGACTCACACTCCCAGCACATGTCAGCACCATCTACTGAGTCCCATGATCACATAGCAAAGACACAATCTGTCTATTTTGAAAAATGGTCTAGAGCAGCCGTGGGCAAACTACGGCCCGCGGACTGGATCCGGCCCGTTTGAAATGAACAAAACTAAAAAACAAAAAGACCGTATCCTTTTATGTAATGATGTTTACTTTGAATTTATATTAGTTCACACAAACACTCCATCCATGCTTTTGTTCCGGCCCTCCGGTCCAGTTTAAGAACCCATTGTGACCCTCGAGTCAAAAAGTTTGCGCACCCCTGGTATAGAGTGAACTCTGCCTTAAAAAAAATAATATAAAAAAAAAGTATGTCCACTTCCTCTCTGAAATCAATAAAGATATATTTAAAAATAAATAAATAAACAAATAAAATAAAAGTATGTTTCTAAAATGCTTACCTTGAAAGGGGACATATGTAATATTTTCAACAATAAAGATTTAAAAATAAAATAAAATGAAATGCTTACCTTGTCTCATAAATGAAAGGGCTTTTTCTTTTAAACTCTCTGTCAGTTGTTTCTTTTTAGTCAGGTAATCCAAAACATAAATATTTGGAGCAAAATTTATCATGTTCTGTTCACCGCAGCCATAAGGCATCTGAATCAATGAGGCTAAGCCACTGATGGAAGAGCCAAGGATATCTCCTGAAAGCACAAGATGGAAACACGTTCAGCAAATACTCCGTACCTGCACCTGTTGGCGGCGAACAGACGTCCACATCCGGTGCTCAGAACAGAGTAGAAAATTTACATCAAGTGTTTAGGATGACTGATCAAATACGTGATAATACAGTGATACTGAACTTGCAGATTACATGTCAGATTAGGACACCTTTATCTCAGCTAAAGATATAGGCACACATTAGGCAACAAAGTAAGTTTAAAAATAATTGTTGAATAAAAAAGGCAAGAATTAACCATAGCAAACAATCATTCTTATATAGGAAAGAAATGATTTTTTTAATTAATACTCTTTACATAAAGAGAACTCCATTCTGATTTCTTACTAATACACTACAAATACTAGAGAAATAATTGTTTAAAAGATAGAAATTGTAATATTTTTCAATGTGCTTTATTTAAGTAACAGCAAAGTAGAACTAACAAATAAAAGCATTTCCATGACTTTTAGGATCAAAAAGGTTAGAAATACTCTTCAAAGATAGTTATAGAAAATTAAACAAAATGTAATTAAAAGACTTCTCTACCCACATTCTAACACCATGACTCAGGAAAATAAGTAGAAATTCAGAAATATAGAGGTTGAGTTCTAATTCTGCCCCCACTGAGGATGAGCTATATGGAGAAGACTATTCTTCTGTGTAGTTTAGAAACTTGTACCATTTCAAGTCCAAATACTTAGTGAAAATCCGATCCTTTAAAAAAATAAATCCTAAAAGACAGGAAGAACTCTTTCATACGAGTAGGCTGCAGTCACACTACCATAACAAACTTCATATGTTAACTCAAATATCTAAATAAAGGTTATATTATTACCACTGTAGGTTCTGTTTCTAATATTCAGAATGAACATAAATTTAGACTCTCAAAATTCAAAGGGCAAACTGATATTCAAACATTCTGGGCTACCAAATAGTCTTTTTAAAATAAAAACCATATAAAAATAAAACTTGATCCCTGACCGGTTTGGCTCAGTGGACAGAGCGTTGGCCTGCAGACTAAAGAGTCCCAGGTTTTATTCCAGTCAAGAGCATGTACCTTGGTTGCGGGCACATCCCCAGTAGAGGGTGTTCAGGGGGTAGCTGATCGATGTTTCTAACTCTCTATTCCTCTCCCTCCTCTCTGTAAAAAATCAATAAAATATATTTTAAAAATAAATAAATAAAATAAAACTTGAGAGACCATTCTTTACCCCAAGATTAAAAAGTAAATTTCAGAGCACTTCAATGACCCTAGAGAGATTCATTTCAATGTAAGGGGTGATGATATACATTTAAAATTCAAGGCTCTCGCCCTAGTTGGTTTGGCTCAGTAGATAGAGCATCTACTTGTGGACAGAAGGGTCCCAAGTTTGATTCTTGGTCAAGGGCACATGCAGGAGGCAGCCAATCAATGATTCTCTGTCATCATTGATGTTTCTATCTCTTTCTCCTTCTCCCTTCCTCTCTGGAATCAATGCAAATATATTTTAAAAATAAAAATAGATGAAATAAATAAAATGCAAGGCTCTTCCCTTTGTGTGCATATGTGGACTGCATCCTCCCAGCATCCCCACACTGCAGGAGATGCCTATGCAGAACTTATTCCCCTAAACAAAGAGTTCATTTAATTCTTTTTAAAGAGTTATATCTGCCCTAGTCAGTTTGGCTCAGTAGATAGAGTGTTGGCCTGGTGACTGAAGGGTCCCAGGTTCAATTCCAGTCAAGGGCATAAGCCTGGGTTGCGGGCTCAATCCCCACTAGGGGGTATGCAGGAGGCAGCCGATCAATGGTTCTCTCTCATCATTGATATTTCTATCTCTCTCTCCCTCTCCCTTCCTCTCTGAAATCAATAAAAATATTTTTTTAAAGAGTTATATCTAAGGCTCCAAAGAAAGTCCTCTATAAAGAAATTGGTTTCTTGGGGTTATAAAAAAAAGCATTACACCTGCAGATGAGATGTAAAAGAACCTCTGAGAAAGTGCCTAAGGTCCTAACACCTTGAACACCGAACCATTTTGATGTCATTAATCTAAACATTTCCTTCAATCTGTTAGAAAGCACAACTATATAAACAAAGTGTTTGTGTGGAAGATCTGCTTAATAGTCAGTATAAAAGTACTTTTCGGGCACCAGCAGGAGATGAGGAGAGGATGCCTACAGTCAGTGGGTAGCTTTCTACTATAAAGGTGGCTTGTGTCCTGCACAGAAGCTCCCCTAAGCAGTAGCCTTCAACCTCTGGTGACCAGAATATACCTACCCTAGCCTTAGCCCAAGAGATTCTGACTGAGGAGGTTGGGAGTAGAGCCCAGAGATTTGTGTTTTTACAAAGCGCCATAGACGATTCTGCTATTTGTCGGGACTTGGGAGCCACAGAAGGCAGAAGTTCTGTTTGTAGAAATAGCCTCCCCCTGCAGCCACATTATAATGGGGACTACTGCTCAAACGTAATCTGCACATCAGATGTATCGGCATCAGCTGGGAGCTTGTCAGAAATGCGGAATCCCAGGTCCAGCCCAAGCCCACTAAGCCAGAATCCGCCTTTAAGCGAGAACCCCCAGGTGATTCCTATGCACATTGAACACTGAGAAGAACTGGTCTAGGACACAGCTTGCTAGTCTGCCTTTCTATTGTAATCTTGCTAGCCTTTCTATTTGGTACCAACTGAAAACTTTTTGCAGCCTCTTTGCATTTTGACTAAATAAGAAAATGTGGTATATGTACAAAGAGATGAAAGCATATATTATCATGTACAAATAAACCAGTGGTGATGATGATACACTCTGTTCTTACCAACCACAGTGATCTGAACTCTTTCACTGCCATTCACTACATTGGGAGGAAAGGAGAAACTCAATACTTTCTGTGTAGTTTTCAGCCTCCTGTTCAAGTCCAACAAGACGGATTGTGAATATAATTTTTCTATTCCTTCTGCCTGTCGAAACAAAAGCAATATAATTAATGTGGTCCTTACTTGTCAGTTTACCAAGAACTGTATGCAAATCATAAGACAAACATTTGCCCTGTTGTGTCTACAGTGTGTGTACCATTAATGCCTACCATTTCTTGATTCTTGCTTCAAATCTGTTAATAAGTGTTTATTTTCTAGTTTAGGCAAACATTTCATGTAATGGTAATGGAAATAACAATGCAAAAAAATGAAAAGGTGGTAAGAAAACCTCTCTGAGGTAGGATCTATTATTACCCAAGAGAGAGATACCTTATCCAAAGTCACACTTGACAGAGCTGGGATTTGAGTCCAAGGCTGCCTCACCTCAGAGTACAAGTGCTTATCCACTATGCTGAGTTGTGTTTTTGTGCATAATATGTTCTCTAAAAAAAATCTATAAAATCTCTTCTACATGTGCTGAGGAATTTCAAAATTCAAAATCTACATGTCCACTTAGCATGATTTAGCAGGATTCCACTGTAACACAATTTGTAAATGTAATTGACTGCAAAAGAGACTTGCTTTATAGTCATACTATAAATTTATCTTTTATTTATTTTAATCCTTACCCAAGGACATGTTTTTCATTGATTGGAGGGAGGGAGGGAGGAAAAGAGAGAGAGAAAGAAAGAGAGAGAGAGAAACATCAATGTGAGAGAGAAACATTGATGAGTGAAAGAGAAACATTGATGTGAGGAAGACATATGCTTGGACCAGGAATCAAAACCGAAACCTGCATATGTGCCCTGACTCAGCATAGAGGATAAGCACTTGTACTCTGAGGTGAGGCAGCCCTGGGCTCAAATGCCAGCTCTGTCAAGTGAGACTTTGGATAAGCATTTAATTTCTCTCTTGGGTAATAATAGAACCTACCTCAGAGAGGTTTTCTTATCACCTTTTCATTTTCTGCTTTGTCATTTCCATTACCATTCCATGAAATGTTTTGCCTAAACCCAAGACCCCTCGGTGAACTGGACAACACTCTAACCAACTGAGCCACACTGGCCAGGGCATTCATACTCTAAATTAAAGAGGAGCCTTAGCCAATTTGGCTCAATGGATAGGATGTCGGCCTGTGGACTGAAGGGTGGCAGGTTCAATTCCTTCAAGGGCATATACCTCGGTTGCAGGCTCAATCCCAAGCCCTGGCAGGGACGCGTGTGGGAGGCAACCCATCGATGTGTCTCTCTCACATTGATGTTTTTCTCCCTCTGCATCTCCCCCTCCCCTTCCACTATCTCTAAAAATCAATGAAAAAATATCCTCTGGTGAGGATTAACAAAAAATAAAATAAAATAATAAATTAAAATAAATTAATATAATATAGTATAATATAATAATATAATATAATATAAATTTAAAGAGGAAACTGGCAAGTACTTCCAAAGTATAATATATTTTTACATATAGATGGGGGAAAAATCATTAGACATTACCAGAAGGATAGAGGAGGTGAGTTTGAAGGTCTTGCCAACAAATCTAAACTAGAAAAACCATCTCCTGTTTCCTTCTCAACTACGTATTTCCATTTCATTTATTTGAAACTCCAACCACTTACCTTCACTAAAATCCTCTGGGTGACAGCATCAGAAGCAGCAGATGAAATAGCTTTGATTGTGATATAAATTTCCCCCAGATGTGTTGGTCTGACTGGGAAAATAACAGTCATCCCATCCTCACTAGGGACCAGAATGATCTGCATGTGCCCTGTGTCATTGGCTTCATTTGAAGACATTAGAATTTCAAATTTGTCACTTTCCTCAATGATCACCTTAACCTGGAAGAAAAAAATATTATCAAAGATTTTGTATAATAAATGCTCCTCTGTAAAGTGTTAGCATTATTACTATTTTAAGTCCTATTAATCTGTGAGGCCCAAGACTAGAGAAAGATGAGATAGATTCAGTCAAGAAGAGGATGAAAGGGTATCATGGAAAACTTCATTGCTTTCTTATGCTTTCCCATCTACTTCAATATATGTGGGGAAGGGCGTTCTTCAGAACATGAATATCTCTTGTTATCTGATGCCTCTGAGTGATAAGGAGGTGCCCCGAAAGGTTATTCATTTCATGGTATTGCCACCAGCCTGGTTTAACCATCATTCTGGGACACTGGTCTTACTAGAAAAACCTGAGACCAAAGGATGAAATGTGATATTCATTGAGAGTCTCTGCTAAAATTAGTCCAAGGAAAGTCTGACCCTGACATTAGCTCTGAAGCATATATTGGTGGTCAACTTTGTAGCGTATGCCAAAGTTGCAGTCCCACCAAAACGAGCATTTCTCTAGACCTTGCATATTATGACTTGTTTTCCCATTTATTTTCTCAAAATATTTTCTGTAAACACAGTAATTGTTATTCCCATTTCACAGATGAGACTACAACTAAATTATTTGCTGGTAAGTGGTAGAGTGGGATGCTGAATCCCGGCCTTGGACTCCAGAGCTTAGGAGTCCATGCTGATTAGATGAAAAACTAAATTTTTATAATAAGAAACAATTGGCCTGGCCAGCATGGCTCAGTGGTTGAGCGTCAACCTAAGAACCAGGAGGTCACAGTTCACTTCCCGGTCAGGGCACATGCCCGGGTTGTGGGCTCAATCTTCAGTGTGGGGCTTGTATGAGGCAGCCAATCAACGGTTCTCATCATTGATGTTTCTATCTCTCTCTTCCTCTCCTTTCCTCTCTGATATCAATAAAAATATATTTTAAAAATTAATAAAATAAGAAACAATTTACTCTATGGACACAGTGCTTAAAGCGATGACAGCATTTTCATGAAGTACAGCTAATAAGGTTAATTACATCTCCCCACTTACTCTGGGGGGGAAAACAACCAATCATTTGGTTAACATTCCTATGGACACAACACAAACAGTGAGCCTAATCCTGCCTTCCAGGGAACTGACTCGCTGAGGAGACACAAGGCACATGGCTCAAAACACCAAGCCTTGGAAACAGGCGCCCTGTCTAAATGTGAGAACAACACACGGAACAGAATGGTGAGGAAAGGCATCTTAGTTTCAAGCCAGGTCTTGAATGGAATAAATTCTTGCCAACCACACTGGGCAAAGAATGGCAGTGATGAGCGGCAACACATTCTAGATGTGAGTCAGACTAGGAAAAAACGGCAGATGGCAGGAAAGAGGAAGGCCTGCCCCAGAGACAATAGGGAAGTTATGTGGCTAAACTGGGGAAAATGTGCTGGAAAGGACAGAGGAGAGAGAGAGTGCTTATACATGTGAATAATATCCCTAGACGTTAATAAGCAGAAGAAATCGCTGCCCAAGGATGGTTATGCTCATTCCTCCAAAATGTATAAAAGGCTTAGATACCCAGAGCCTAAACACTAACCAAACCAGGCCCTGCACGTTTTCTCCATTTCTTCCTGTAGTATAAGTGGTGAACAAAATCTTTCATACATTACCTCAGTGTCAACTTTCAAATAATTGAATATGGTTATTTCCAAAGCAAATTCTTCACCTCTGATCACAGAGTTGGGAAGATTCGGAGAAATGAAAAATGGCTGAAAGACTTCTAGCTGGAAAAAAACACAATGAATACATATTTTGTTCAAATCAAAATGCTTCATGTTTTATTGAATTAAAAGCAAATCTCACAAAATCTATGAAGCTTAACTTCACATAGAAATGTCCACTTGCCTATCAACATACAGCAAATGGCAACTCATCACAAATGAATATTTATGTTAGTTAACACTAGACTTTATTAAGGGCCACTAGGAACCAGGTACTTTACCCAAATTAATTCATTTAATCATTACAACCTTCAGAGGCAGTGTTATCCTCATATTTCACAGAGATTAAATAGGAAGTTCAGAGACCCTGTAACTAGTGTAAGATCACATTGCCAGTAAGTGAAGGAGCCAGAACTGGATCCCAGCGTGTGTGACGTCAGAGTCTGCTACTATGTTATACTGACTCCACCATTCTGCATTAAAAGCCACCCACCAAATCAAAGACTATCTCAGACTCATGTGCAAAGTCTAAATAATGGTCGGCTTACTACTTTTCGCCTACATCTGCAGACACCCGTACTTCCTTGTTGGTGACTCAACTCCGATACTGTTGGCCAAGTCCTGCAGGAGAAACTGAACCTTCCCCTGTTTTTAAGGATAAACCTCAATTCCTTTAAGCCGATGGTTCCCACTGGCATCACGAATTCCCTCTGGCAGTTTATTTGGGCATCTGTGGAAGTGTCTTAGGTTGCCACAACGTTTGAAGGAACTATTGGCACTTAGCGGGTGAAGGCCTGTAAGACTCAGGAGTCCCAGACAACAAAAAATTGTCCCACATCCCTCATGAGTCTTAAATGTCTTTTCAGGCATCCAGGTAGACAAAGTACCTGCTTATAAGAACCGGAACTTACAACGTAATTCCAACATAATATAATGTAAACCCAAAGCATTTTTCAACACACACTGAATTTCTCATGAATACAACTATTTTGGAAATCAAAAGAAGACTTTGTAATGTTACTAAAAGTTGTTCACGGTTTCAGAAATTTATATCACCACAGGCAGCTAAAACAATACAAGTATGTCAACTGCATCTCTGTGCATGGTGTAAATGTTTAAATATGTTATGATGTCTTCAAATGCAGCTATGCCTGCTCATATATATCCTGAAATATGTATTATTTTATTATACATTACCATCCTTTTATTTCTGCTTAATATTTCACTTAGTGTATCATATTGATTTTTAATTGAATATGTGGGTGTTGTATATATTCTATGAATTTCATTTTTATTGGCAGAGAGACAAAACAAAATATCTCTTATATAAAGGAGCTTCAGGTATGACCAAGGATTGTTATTATATTCCTCTTACCAGTGACTGATTTAGGAAGTGACATGTGATGCAATTAAACCCAGGAGATGTGAGGGAATGTCTGCTTGGGGACATTTCGAGAAGTTCTGTTTGTCCTTGAAAGAGGGACACACAGAAATATTCTCTGTCTTCTGACCTTTGGAAGTAGTTGGATTTGGTAAATAATAAACTTTCTATCCAAATCTTAATATGGACCCAGCACATTTAGTAGCTTAATACAACTCACATTCTTAAATATAAAACAGATGAAACACACACACACACACACACACACACACCACCTAGGAATCTCTAAACTGTGATCAACATCAAAAGCAATCTTTTTTTTTTAATCTATTGAGGAGTTGACACTTTCTTCACTTCATGACATGGTAACATTTATAAGCAGCACTTTAATATGCTACCTCTGCTGCAGTAGTTGTTAGTCCAAAACCCAAGTCCTCAGAGACCACAAAACCAGTAGCTATCCAAGAAGTGATAGAATCAGGTACAGTAACTTCAAATTCTTGGTAAATCCTGGAACTGAAGTCAAGATAAATATAAAAATTACAAAACCAAGAACTGATACATTTCAAAATAAGTCAACATAACCTAAAACCATTTTTGGAAGAATATTAATTTTCCAAAACATTTACATATCTAAAATTTTTTAAGACTTATACATAAAACAACAAGGAATGGGCCATAATAAGATCATACTGATCCATAGTTAAATAAAAGCTTGCTACAGTGTTTATATCTTAAAGATGAACATTATTTTCATGAATTTTATATATATAATAAATATATTTTTTCAAATAACTTTAATTTCATCTTTCAATTTGCATAAAAGTTTCTCTCTATATCCCAATCAATGCTACTATTTGTTGGGTATTTTTTAGATTTGACTTGTGTCTTATTTCAAGTTTCCGTAAATAGGAAACTATAAAATACGTATAGATTTCATGATTTACCTGTTCGGTCATCAGACAGGTAGCACAGGGTTTGTCACCTAAGTGAATTCCTTACACCACCCACACCCCTTTCCCTGTGGCTCAGGGGAATGTATTATGAGGAGCCACAAAGTAGAGGGAGTAACCATGAGTGCTGCCCACCCCAAGGCAACAAATATACTCAGCAATTTTTTTATAATGAACCAAAAGACTTCAAAGAAGTTAAAAATCACCCTTCATTGGTGATGACTGCCACAATTCACATGTGGCTTTACTAAATACTATATTCAGATGCAATCAACATCACTTTGCAATAAAAACCTCTTGGTCTATTTAGTTCTTACTCACACTATGTTTGTACTTAAACAACAAAAAGAGGGCAAAACCTCTTTAAAACTAACACTAAACAAAATATATATGGACAAACAACTTTTTTACCCCATGTTGATGTCTAGCCAAATCCAAGTCTCTGGAAAATGTTTTCTGACATGTGGATTCTCAACTGAAGAAAAGTCATAGGAATCTCCAAAGTTTCCATCATTTTCCTCCATGTACTCCACATCAAGTGATAGACTGTCATCTAAAAATAAACATTGGCAACTATTAGGAAAATTGTCACTCTTCTAGACAATGATTATAAACAATCCACAGAATCACAGCACCTTTCAGCTGAATGGGACTTTAGAGTTTATCTTGTCCAATCCTCTCATTTTGCAGATGAGCAATATGAGAAATTAAATGACTTACCCAAGACCAAGTGGCCAGTTACAGCCAAGAGAAAAAAAAAAAAAAAACCTTTCCTGTCCCTATGGCCAATACCCCATAGATGAGCAATATGAGAAATTAAATGACTTACCAAAGACTAAGAGACCAGTTACGGCCAAGAGAAAAATAAAAAATAAAAACCTTTCCTGCCCCTATAGCCAATACCCCCAAAACTACTTACAGTTCCGTTGCTAAAGATTCAGTTAAATCACATTTTTAAAGCTACCTCCTTTTTTGCTATTCTCCTCTTTTTAGCTCTCTAATGCTGATCACCATTGCCTGCACTGGCCATAAGATGCCACTAACTTTATTCTAATTTGAAAAACCATATTGCCATACAGACTCTGGATCACCTATCTCTATTTTTGCAACTCATCTATAAGTCTAAAATTCTTTCAAAATAAAATGTTAAAAAAAAGTATACTATAATAGGTACCAAGGATACAAAGATGAATGTAATGAGCTCCACTCTATGGAAGAGGTAGACAAATAGAAAACTGTAGCAAACAAGAATAGTTGATTTTACACAGAATC
>NW_006296625.1:1907338-1909801 GCF_000327345.1 Myotis davidii | reverse complement strand
ATGCGGCTCTTTGGCCCCTTGAGTGTGGCTCTTCCTGAGCCTTAGGAGTACCCTAATTAAGTTAATAACAATGTACCTACCTATATAGTTTAAGTTTAAAAAATTTGGCTCTCAAAAGAAATTTCAATCGTTGTACTGTTGATATTTGGCTCTGTTGACTAATGAGTTTGCCGACCACTGCTTTAAGCAATGATGACCTATTGAAGGTTTTAAATGAATTAGAAACATGCTCTAGCCCATGTTTTATAGGTTAACTCTACCCTCAGTGTAAACCATGGTTTAGAGCTGGGGGAACATGGAGGCGGGCAAACTGTTAGTTAGGAAGCTACAGCCATGGTCAAGGAGGCACTGCTAGGAGCCTGAAACCAAAGAGAGGAGAGGGAGATAATGTCAAGAATTCTGTTCTATCTCTTGCACCGCATGATTGGATGAGCTCTGTGTGTGCCAAGGCATCCTGCACTTCCCCCATCAGCACACTCTCCTACCTATATGTTGCTTTGCCCCACTAGACCAGGTGGGAAGCTCCGCTGCCTTGCACATTTAAGCATGCAATTAATATCATCACTATCTTTTGAATAATGAATGAACAAACTGGATTTGAGGGATAATATAATAGGTAATTGCAGACTTAGAAGTGTCAAACAAGCGTTAAAAACTTATATGCTTTTGAATTTAACCTCACAACAACCCTGTAATACAAGTAATATTATTAGTCCTATACTCTAGGGAGAAAACTGAGGCTTAGAGAACCTAATTGATTTTCTCGGTCATAAGGTCAGAATTCAAAGCCAGAAGTATTTGGTGGAAAATTCCTTTCTTAACCACTATGATGGTCCACGTCTGATGGGAAGAGAGGGTGAGTTCTGAGGTTTTTATTTGGACATCTGAGTAAATAACGATTTCATTAACAGAGATATGAAATCCTATCAATTCAAGGAACCAATCAAAACATATTAAGTGAGGTTGTAAGAAGAGGGGTGCATACACAGAGGGGTAAGACAAACAGTTGAGTTGTTCCAAAGTTGACTTTAGGGAGGACAATGTCATGGAAGGGTCTGGGGAAGTATTCTACCAAATTGAGTCACCATGTACTGCTAGCCTAGGCCAGCAATGGGAGGAAAACAGAGGCAGAGGAGCCAATAACTCAGAATAACAAGAAGACCAACTAGGACATTTAATAGATTTTGAGGAGATTGAGGGAATATACAAGGCAGAAGAATAGGCATTTGAAATGTTAGTAGAGCCGTGTTCAGGTGATAATATGACCTTGGGTGACTATTATTTCCACAATGCTGATCACAGGACAGTACACATTAGATGGATTGACCACATGGACATCCAAATCTCCCAGGATGACAACAGGAGTAAGACTTTGAATCTTTTGTGAGAGCATTGAGGTAGAAAACGGGAATGGAAAAGTTGTTGACCTGCATTTTGATTAAAGGAGTTATAATTAAAACTTTATGAACTTCAAATAACAAGGAGCTCTTAAGTGAAGATTGTTGAACAGTGGGTCTTAAAGTAACTAAGAAAAGATAGCTAAAAAAATACCTTGTGTACCTACTGATCCTGATCCCAAGGAGAGAAAGATAAATAAATGCTCATTTGAGAAGGTTTCTCACGATACAATACTCTAGAAAGAGTATCAGGTTTCTTTTGTTACTATAAAAAGGTAGCAGAAGGTTCTCAGAAAAAGGTAAAGGATACAGGAAGTATTACTAACAAAGGTGAGTATTACAGTGGGCAACAGGAATTGATAAGATGAACAAAGATGGGTAAAAGCTGAGACTGACAAAGAGTGAATGAAAAAAGATATGATTGCTTGGAAGGCTGTCTAGGATAAATAATTATATGACAGGAGCTAAATGTTCCATATGTCTTTAATGTCATAATGACTCCCAAAATCTTTAAGACTATAAAATTTTCCTTTTGGTTTCAGGAAAGAGGCTCAGGTATGTAGCAAGAATGCCAAAGAGCTTGGTGTGGAGAAACTCAGAACATCTGACAGAAATAGGAATTTAGGGATAGAAACTGTGACAGTTCTGAAGACTTTCAAGATGATATTAGTATAACTGGGAAGAAAACAGAACAAGTTCTAGAATTATTTATTCTCATTTACACATTTCCTCAGTCAAAACATTTTATGATTTCTTCCTAAAAGTATACTTATTACTAGCTGAGTGACCAACTGTATGTAGCAGTCTAGGGAACTAGATGTGACCCCACCAGGAAGAACTCAGAATGATGTGATGATGACTGTGAGTGTGTGTGCACACATGGTTATGTGAGTGTGTGTGTGTGTGTGTGCGTTTGTGTGTACACACCAATATACTTTACTAGAGGCCCAATGCACAAAATTCGTGCAAGAGTAGGTCTTCCTTCCCCCCGCTGCCAGCACCGGCTTCCCTCTGACAACCGGCAGCACTCAGGACCCGGGCTTTCCTCGCAGCCCCATCTGTCCTC
>NW_006296625.1:1905256-1906593 GCF_000327345.1 Myotis davidii | reverse complement strand
AATAAAATATTAACACTTCATACATTCAAATCATTAATTCTAAAAGTGGTTGCAAGAGCAAAAATATTTATCTCTTTTCAAATAAACATACCTGAAAGACTGCAAAAGAATTCACGAACATGCCTAAATAATATCCCATGTTATAAAGTCCCAATTCCTGGACCACCTAAGGAGAAGATAAAATATATGGAATGGATCAATTCATACCAACTGTTCTGTGCTGGGCAATATTTCTTATATATACTAGTAATTTAGATAAGACACAGCCCACATACTTACCAAATTTGAAAATGACACAAATGGAGAAATAATGAGTATGTAGATGTCTTGCTCATGATTCATTCAGTCAAAATTACATTTCTTATTAAATTTGTTTTTACTCTGTTTAGCAATCAAGAGTTCCTAAGAATTACGGACTTGAGTTTTGCCCAAGAGGAATTGAAATGTCTACTCCTGACAAGACCAACACATAGAGGTCAGCATTAAAATGACCAATATGTTTGGCAGAGATAAGCTAAATTCAATGGTTAAACTAAGTTCTGCAAAATATCAGTTAAATTTTTAAAAAATAATACAAAGAGAAAATTCACAAATGATGAAATACAAATTATTAATAAGCAGAAAACATAGTCAACTTCATTGATAATCAAAGCAATGCAAATTACAACATTGATGAGATAGTTTTTGCAGAGATATTTGCATGTATCACATTCGCAATGTTACTTTTTAAGAGCAGTATTCACTGCTAGCAAGAGTGAGTAAAATTGGCAGTTTCTAAAATAGTTAAACACAGAATTAGACTATGGCCTGGCAATTACACTCCTATGTATGTACCCAAAAGAACTGAAAACAGAGATTCAAAGAGATCTTGTATGCCAATGTTCATTGCAGCATTTAGTTACAATAGCCAAAAGGTACAAACAACCTAAGCATCCATCAACAGAAGAATACATGAACAAGATGTGGTACATGCATACAACAGAATATTATTCAGCCGACAAAACATAGTTTTGATACAAGCTACAATATGGAGGAACCTTGAAGACATTATGTTAAGTGAAATAAGGTAGACTGAAAAGGACAAATATTAAATGACTAAGTGGCCCGGTGGACGAATTTGTGCACATTGAAGGGAAATTAATTAGAAGAAATATTTTAATATCGCTATTCGCCCTTTCTCAATAATAGACATGTCAACCAAATTCACGATTGACAATGACAGATCAAAACACATGCATGCGATTGGAGCCAGCAAGACCTCGCATGTGCAAGTCAACTTAGCTATAGATAGATAGATGCTAGGTAGGTAGGTAGGTAGGTAGGTAGATAGGTAGGCA
>NW_006296625.1:1902662-1905181 GCF_000327345.1 Myotis davidii | reverse complement strand
GATAGATAGATAGATAGATAGATAGATATAAACTTGCTTAATTAAACTTGATTTCTGATTTAGCTAAACTTTTCCAGCCCAGTGAAGTACCCCAACATCTCTTTCAGGTAACTGCCAGCAACACAGCAGTAAATATCAACAAGCAAGTATTGGTAGTACTTGTCGATGGTTGTTCTTCGGACATATTCTGTCAACAACATTGCTTTCTTCCAGCCTCAGAGGCACACTGTGCCAGTAGTCGGTCTTCAGATACATTTGTAGACAGCCCTGGCTTCTTTCAATTTCACAGGTACGTGGTGTCAGTAGTTGGTCTTCAGATACATTCTGTCGACGACCCTGGCTTCTTTTGGCTTCAGAGGTACGTTGTGGCAATAGTTGATCTTTAGACATATTCTGTTGACAATTTTGGTTTCAGAATGTCAACAAAAACGTGACATCATTACCCGGCGCCCACAGCCACCATTTCAGGATGGGCTGGGCTGTGGGGTGCATTTTGCACCATAGGGTCTCAGCAGCTTAGGCTGTAATTTGGTGGGGTGTCATTCTGGGATGGTGGCAGGGCCTGTGTTCCACTTGGGGGAAGCCAAGTGTTGTTTTGTGGGCGCCAGGTCCACAGTGCCATTTATTGTTAAATGGCCTGTTGCTAGGGAGAGGAAGTGGGCATTGCTATGTGACTTCATTACCTGGCACCCACAGACACCGTTTCCGGGCTGGGCTGGGCTGTGGGCCACATTTCGCGCCATGGTAGTGTCAGCTGCGATTTGGTGGGCTGTTGCTCCAGGGTGGTGGTGGGGCCTGTGTCCCATTTGGGGGAAGCTAAGTGTTGCTTTGTTGGTGCCAAGTCCATGCTGCCATTTCTCTATAAATGGCGAGTGCCCATCACTCCAGCTCCTGCATTGAGTATCTGCCCCGTAGTGGTCAATGCACATCATAGTGACCACTCAATGGGTGGAGGGACACTTAGCATATTGGCCTTTTATATATATAGATGCCACTTATATGAAATAGCTGAAATAGGCAAATTCATAAAGACGGAAGTAATTAGAGGTTTCCAAGGGCTGGAGGAAGGGAGAAATGGGGAATTATTCCTCAGTGGTTACAGAGTCTCTGTTTGTAATGATGAAATGTTTTGGAAAAATACTGGTGGTAGTTGTACAGCATTATGAATGTGAATGAATGAATGAATTGTACTTTTAAAAATTGTACTTTTATTATTATTATTATATATATATTACTACAATAAAAGAGTTAAAATATTATATACCCTTTTAGTAACTATTTTGATATATCTCCCTTGCTTACATTAGCATTAACCAGACAAATTAACACAAAGGCAGGAATAAAAATCATAAAAGATTATAAGTAGAAGTTCAAAAACGCAAACCAAGTTTAAAGTTAAACACCCATAACCAATGTTTCTGCTATGCTAACAACCACCACTATCGCATCCATGGTAAACAAACAGGGTGCTAGACTAGGCACCAAGAAGACAAAAACCAAATGAGAAAACAAAATGTCCTATTACCTCAACAAGCTGGCAAATAGAGTTATTAGCCCAATACAGACACTGGAGACAGAGACAGACATAATGGAGAGAAAAAGGTTTCAGTGCCACAGAACACAAAGGCATGCAAGATCACCTTCTGCTGACACACAGGCATGAACTGATGCAATTCCCTAGGAAACAGCATCTAACTCATAGAGATGTCCTCTTTCCTCAGTGACTCAATAAAAAGACATTGCGGAGCTGCAGCAAAGGCTAACGAAGGAAAGGATGGTATCTGAAAATTATTTCTGAAGGATCTCTTACACTTACTATTCCTCAACAGACTTATCAGAGTAGTTGCCAAATCAACTAGCCATTCAAAGAGTATAACTTCTATAAAAGACATCCAACTTGACAACACAGCACATGAAGCAGAACACTGGAAAAGCCAGCTCAAGATTCAAAAAAAACCCAGTAAATAATAATGAGACAGGGAAAATAATATCAATAAAAAAACAAGAACAAAAGATAACCAAAGGAAGATAATAGATATTAAAAATGTAATAGTTGACATAACAAACCCAATGTAAGAGATCAAAGTACGAGACAGCTGATGAATGATCAGTGAGCTGAAAAGTCAAATGAGGAATTCTCCCAAAGAAATACAGAAAAGACAAAGAGATGAAAAATGTAAAAAGAAAAAGCTAAGAGATGCGAAGGAATAGAAGTGGGAATCTCTAAATAATGAGAGTCCTACAGAACACAAAGGCATGCAAGATCACCTTCTGCGACACCCAGGCATGAACTGATGCAATTCCCTACGAAACAGCATCTAACTCATATAGATATCCCTCTTTCCTCACTGACTCAATAAAAAGACACTGCCAAGCTGCAGCAAAGGCTAACGAAGGAAAGGATGGTATCTGAAAATTATTTCTGAAGGATCTCTTACACTTACTATTCCTCAACAGACTTATCAGAGTAGTTGCCAAATCAACTAGCCATTCAGAGAGTATAACTTCCTAAAAGACAT
>NW_006296625.1:1900296-1901462 GCF_000327345.1 Myotis davidii | reverse complement strand
GATGGGCTGGACACGCCCTGGAGCCCTCCCGCAGTCTCTCCCTGGCTGGCCAACCTCCCATGTGCCTCCCCGGCCCTGATCGTGCACCAGTGGAGTCCCTTGGCCTGGCCTGCACCCTCTCACAATCCAGGACCCCTTGGGGGATGTTGGAGAGCTGGTTTTGGCCAGATCCCGCAGACCATTCCCCTCGGGAGGGCACCCGAGGCAGGGCTCACAGCTGGCAAGCGCTGCTGGGGCAGTGAGAGCCTCTCCCAATCAGGACTGATTGGGCTTAAACCCACAGCATGTGTACTGTGGCCGGGATGAGCAGGACTAGCAGGTAGGAGCTACAGCAGTGCTGGCTGTGGGTTTCGGCCCAATCCCCGTAGGCCACTCCGAGGGACCCCACCCATGCACGAATTCGTGCACCAGGCCTCTAGTTAAAAGATATTGACTATCAGATTATATTAAAAAAAACAAGTGCAAGTTATAGTTAAGTGTTAGCTGTACAATATACTTAAACCAAAACTCACAAGAGGTTTAAATAAAATGATAGGGACCTAGCTGATTTGGCTCAGTGGATAGAGCGTCGGCCTGTGGACTAATTCTATTCAAGGGCACATGCCTGGGTTGTGGACTCGATCCCCAATAGGGAGCGAGCAGGAGGCAGCTGATCAATGGTTCTTTCTTATCATTGATGTTTCTATCTCTTTCTCCTACTCCCTTCCTCTCTGAAATCAATAAAAATACATTTAAAAATTAATTAATTAATTAATTAGTTAAATGATGGGAAAACACACCAGGCAGGTATAAACCTAAAGAAAGCTGAAGTAGCAATTTTAGTTATGGCAATATTTAATGTAAATATAAAGAGAGATAGAGAGACAGCAATAGAGACAGGAAACACAGAGAGCATGAGCACCAGATAAAAGTGTGTGTGTTTGCATGTGTGCGCACGTGCACGCACATATAGGGATGAAAAAATAAAAATATTTAAGATGTTTATAAAGTTGTAAAATGATAGCTATTACTATATTCAGTTAAATCAATTGCAAGATGCTATATACTTTTTAGAATAATGTGAATTTTAGAAAAGGCAAGAGAAATATGAGCACAATGGGCTATAAATGAGTTGTGTTTGTTTTTTAAAGGATTGAAAAAAAATTAGCTGCATAGACCGAAAAAAA
>NW_006296625.1:1888110-1900154 GCF_000327345.1 Myotis davidii | reverse complement strand
ATATCCTTTTCCTTAAACGCGCTGGTGCCTCGCGCTGGCCCGGTCGTGGAGCATCAAGTCCCAGAGACTCTGACCACTCCTAACGGTGTCAAACGGGCTGCTCCCTCCGGAAAAAAAAAAGAGAGAGAGAGAGAGAGAGAGAGAGAAAAAAAAAGAGAGAGAGAGAGAGAGAGACAGCGATAGAGACAGGAAGCACAGAGAGCATGAGTGATAAAAGGTGTGTGTGTTTGCGTGTGTGCACGTGTGCATGCACATATAGGGATGAAAAAATAAAAATATTTAAGATGTTTATAAAGTTGTAAAATGATAGCTATTACTATATTCAGTTAAATCAATTGCAAGATGCTATATACTTTTTAGAATAATGTGAATTTTAGAAAAGGCAAGAGAAAAATATGACCAATGGGCTATAAATGAGTTGTGTTTGTTTTTTAAAGGATTGAAAAAAAATTAGCTGCATAGACCGAAAAAAAGTATAATTTTCCTCAAGAGTATTAATTTTAAAATAAGATGACCAAATTAGTATAAGCATATATATCTTTCTTCCTGCCATTGTTAATCACTGTACATAATCAATTAACAGGCATAAGTTATACAATCTAGATTTCAACTGGCACTGGTACACAAGGATAAATCAAGAACTTACAAATAAAACTGTAAGGACTAATAAATAGGGTATTCGTTTGTGTAAAACTAGACATTCACATACTTCTTGCTTTGTAAATTTTCTGAAGTTTCACATGATTTCACTCCCTCAATACACTGCAAATTTCTGATTCAATGTGGACTGTAATTGTTTCTAACCATATGTGTAGCCAAATAGAAGGTATTTCAAAACTATCAAAAGCTCTCTGGTCCGATGTCACCCAGAATTGGGCAAGTCAATTTCCCAGGACTGCCTCAAGAGTCTTAAATTAAAATATAGTATGAAAATGAGGGAAAACTGAAGGTGGCATTTCTCGTGTAAGACAGCAACGACAATGGACCACATAAGCCTCTTCCCAACATAAAGACTGAAATGCAGATCCTAGTTTATTTGGAAGCTTTCCTGGGAATTAACTACACCTAAAGAGGAACTAATGAAATTTCTTTCAGATATCTGACATCCTGCAATAGTTTCTCTTTCACGTGTATTTTTGGAAGGAGACACAGCTACACTCACATTTTCCATGGTAATATCATTTGAGGCGTTCATCAGGTACACACTTTTGTCAACAGCTACCATCCCCACTAGCGAGTAGGGCTGTGTCACAGCGACCCTCAGAGAGACGTTCTCAGATGGCTCAGCATGAGGTTTGCTCCAAAATAGGTTTACCTAGGAAAGGGAGAGAACTGGATTGATTTCACTGGTTAAAGCATTACTTACCAATAACAGAGCAACACTTCAAATCTAGCAAAAATTCCACAGTTGCCTTGGCTCAGAGATCATTCTGAAACCATACATAAGCCTTCTCTAGGAAAAACATATTTTTAAAAGTAAAAAACTTTACTGCCACAGTGTTTGCAAGTGATGGAACATCTCACAGGGGCATAAATCTAAATTACCCTTCACTCTCTATCTTTCCTCTTCCCTTTCTCCATCCCTCACAACTCAGCTCCCAGCCAGTGCTGGAGAGAAAGCAGCAGCACTACACATGTAGTAACTAAATATGAAGAGAGTTAAACATAGTTCTAGAAATGAATATAAATTTCTAACCAGTTTGGTTTAATGATACTTTTCCAAAGAAAAATTACATTTCTTATACTTCACAAACATAAAGTTTTATTTTAAACATCATTACCTGAAACCTTACCTTATTTTCAAAATCAACCTGAATATGAATTTTTAGAGCATCATTTATAATTTCCCCATCATCTTCAATATAATACACCATGACACAGGCTTTTGGAGCCCAAGAATTTTCTGGTATTAAAGAGAAGGTTGTTGAATTTTGCTTGCCCACAACCATTAACTGTCCCCTGGATATTACCTGAAAAACATGGTAGTTGAGTTTCATTTTATGTTAAAGCCAGTGAGAATTTCAACCACAGCTACATTTATCATGACTTTAACTATACACACAAATTTTTTTACTTAAACCAACTTCAAAGTCGATTTGAATGCCAGAAAGCCACCCTGACCAACACAGAGGGTACATGTAGGTTGGGAAATAGGAAAGGATAAGCCAAAGCAACACTGACTGAGGCAACCGTAGTAGTTTCACCAAGACTCTATTTTTTGCATTATTTACAATAGCCAAGATCTGGAAGCAACTTACACGCTCACTGAGAGACAATGGATGAAGAGGATGTAGTGGATATATACAATGGATATTAGCCAAAATATAATGAAATCTTGCCATCTACGACAGCATGGATGGTCTTAGAGGGCATTATGCTAAGTGAAATAAGTCAGACAGAGAAAGAAAAACACCACATGACTTCATATATATATGTGGAATCTAAAGAGCAAAACAAATAAACAAAACAAAAAGAAACAAACTCATAGATACAGAGAACAAACTGATGATTGCCAGATAGAAGGAGGATGGGGGATGGACAAAAAGATGAAAGGGGTTAAGAAGTACAAACTGCCAGGTATAAAAATAGTCATGGGGCTATAAAGTGCAGCATAGAAAATATAGTCAATAATATTGTAATAACTATGTATGGTGTCAGATGGGTGCTAGCCTTATCAAGGTGATCACTTCATAAGGCATGTAGATGTCTAATTACTCTTTGTACACTTGAAACTAATATAATAGTATATGCCAACTATACTTTAAAATAAATAAATAATTTTTAAGAAATTTTTTAAAAGTCTTTTTTTGAACGGAAGGAATACAGAGCATCTTTGGGAGACCTGGATTAGCAAAACTACAAGGCTAAGGGTAACAATTTTACTTTCTTTTTTGTTTTTCTTATAGTTTATAATTTTCTGCAGTGAAGATATGGGGCATATCTAATATAAATTTAAAATTTAAAAGTTAAATTTTAAATGTAATGCAACATTTCATTACCCATCTTAAATTGGAAATGCAAATATAGGCAAGGAAAGAAGACAGGCTATATTGTGATTACAGTATAAAAAAGACAGGCTAAAAAGTGTGAGGCTGAATTTTAAAAATAAGTAAGTTTAGCCTGGCCATTGTGGATCAGTGGTTGAGCATCAACCTATGAACTAGAAGGTCACGGTTTGATTCCCAGTCAGGGCACATGCCTGAGTTGTGGGCTCAATCCCCAGTTTGGGGTGTACAGGAGGCAGCTGATCAATGATTTTCTCTCATCGTTGTTTTTCTATCACACCATAAGCCGCCATGCTATTCACACTATTAAGAAAAAAGGCCTATAACAAAAGAAAAGGGAGCTATAAAATTGTATTTTTAGCAGCACCTTGAGAAAAGATTTACCCTGATGCACAATTACTGAAAAGCAAATACACTTTTACTTTTTTTTATGTAGGAAAAATACATTCCCCAGACACTAGATCTTTATCATTTCATAGCTTATACTATAAACAAAGTGATAGCTGTAAAGCACGGAAGAGTGTCTTCATCATCATGATCTAAGAGGAATAAAAGCATAGTCCTAACTTATTTCAGAAACAAAAGTATATTATTGGGAAACATTGTGAGAAGGGAAAATGATACAAAAAAGGATTCCTTTCCTTTTCTCCACAACACAGAGCTCATTTACAAGCAAGAAATCATATTTGGCTCCTGCCAAAGCACAATTTCAAGTGATTGAGAATCAACCTAGACTTGGAGTTTGGGGAGCTTCTCCATCATATTTTCAGTTTGCTCTATTTTACCATGCTTTGCAAAATGAATGAATGAGGAAGCATTCAGTATAACCTTGAGAGACTGTCATTAAATTACTTTTAACACTTTCCCCCATTTTTAGAAATAGAAACATGTCCACTTCCTGTGCACTTTGACCTCCAGCAGATTGAATGCCTACCACAAGGTTACAATTTTAATGATGTTACTACAGTACCATAATGATGGAAAACAGATGGTACCTTTACTTGCAGCTGAGTGGAATTGTCCAGGATTGGGAATCCAATCTTTAAGATTCCATTCTGGGGGACAGAATAATTTAGGACCTGGGAAGCTTCTAGTTCCTGATTTCTACTATTCCATCCTCTCCCGTACTCTGTAGAGTTTCTCTGTATCACCATTACTGTTATATTATTCATTCTTTCTTCAAGGGTCAGTTGCTTGCCATCAGAACGTGCTACCTTCACCTAATAATCAAAACACAACATTTTAAAAACAGGTTACAAGAGAAGCCAAGGAGCCTGGCTGGCATGGCTCAGTGGTTGAGCATCGACCCATGAACCAGGAGGAAACAGTTCGATTCTTGGTCAGGGCACATGCCCAGGTTGCTGGCTCAATCCCCGGGGGCGGGGGGTCGCGGTGGTGCAGGAGTCAGCTGGTCAATGATTCTCTCTCATCATTGATGTTTCTATCTCTCTCTCCCTCTCTCTTCTTCTCTGAAATCAATAAAAATGTATTGAAAAAAGAGAAAGAGAAGTCAAGGATTTAACCCCTTCCCCGGTAGAAACGTGTATACACGTTTTCACAAAATGTTCTTTTTCAGTCGTCGACGAGTATACTAAGAAAATATGGTAAAAAAAATATGGTTTGTAGGAAGACGAGTTACAAACTGTTTTCATAACCAGCATCAAAAATACTATATAGAACCAAAATAAAAAAATTAGTCTGAAAAAGAAACGTTTTTAACAAAAAAATTGTTGGGGAAGGGGTTAAGTTCAGTTGAACCCAGTTTCCATCAATAAAACCAAACTATCAAAATTATTAGTGGCACCCTAACTTCCTGATGATTCCACTGATGACTCCCTTCTTGATATTATAGCTTCTCTTGCCTTCAGTGGTTCCCCAACAACCTCCTTCACTTCACACCCCTCTTCCTCCATCCTCTCGGTGCCCTTCTTGGTTCCTTTTCCCCTCCCCTAAATGTGGAGATTTGTCAAGACCAAATTATCAATGATCTGTTCTTCTGTCTTCCTACTGCCATCCATACCTCACTCTGGAGCTCATGCTCAACACCTCTAATACCTGCAGGATATTTCTACTTGTATAACCTTGTCATCTCAAATTCAACACATTTAAAACTGAGTAACCTTCTCACCAGTCCTCTTTTTACTAACACCGCAATTCTGCCAGGCTTGTCTCTGAATTTTCCCTCCCTTTCCACACCTCCCAAATCTACTGTACACCAAGTCTTATACTGTACTTCTCTCTTTCACCCTCTCCACTCCCACATCCAGCACATGAGGTTGCCATCCTCCTGCACAGGCCCTTGGTCAGTCTCCCTGGAACACTGCTTCCACCTCACCCCTCCCACGTTCACAGGCTCCTGGGCTCTTCACTGCCTGGAGCATAAAGTTCAAACACATATGTGAGCCATTCAGGATGCTCTACAACTCCTCAAGGTCTGCCTCCTGTTTTCTTCTTGACGATTCCCAGACACAAGTTCTCTGCTGCAATTGCGCTGGTCAAGTTGCGTCTCAGCTCACCTTGCCCTCCACCTCCCAACCCCACACCCAAACATGTAAAATCCTTGTTTGATCTTCTAACAAATAGCTTAAAGTTTCCCCTTCCACAGAGCATCCCTTTAATGACCCTCCTCCCTATCCCAAAGGCAATTCTTCCTCCCTCAGCTCATATATATTTTTTTTATATTTCATATATATATTTCAGAGAGGAAGGGAGAGGGAGAGAGAGATAGAAACATCAATAATGAGAGGTAACCATTGAACGGCTGCCTCCTGCATGCCCCCCACTGGGGATTGAGCCTGAAACCCGGGCATGTGCTCTGACCAGGAATCAAACCCTGGATCCTTCAGTCCACAGGCTGGTGCTCTATCCACTGAGCCAAATCAGCTAGGGCTCTTGTTGTTTCACTCAACTCATTTGGAAGTTACTATAGTTTTTGGTTTTTGGTGTTTGGTTTTACTTACTTACCTTTTCAAACTGTCAATTATAAGGTCACTGAAATCAGAAACTATCTAAAATTTCTCTTGAGTCATTCAATAAGAAGGGACGCCTCCTTTCTTTAAAGGAAGGATCAACAAACTGCAACAGGTTAGGAGGCCAAGTCCAGTCTCTGTAAATAAAGTTTCACTGGAACAGAGCCACCCACGTCGGTTACAAAGTGGCTGTGGCTGCTTTTATGCTACCACGGCAGAGTCAAGTAGCTCTGACAGAGACCACATAGCCCACAATGCTGAAAATATCTGCTATTATCTAGCCCTTTGCAGAAAAAGGTTGTTGACATCTATTTAAAATCCCTGTAGAAATGTATTCATGACACTTAGCCTGCCTTGAATTCTAGTTGTGTGTGTGTGTGTGTGTATTTTCTTGTCACCATCACAAAAACTGTGAATCCAGGGCAGGGACTGCGTCTTTCTCATCTCTCCAGCCCAATAGATCACCATGCCTTACACAGTGTCAACATTCACTTGATTAACAAGTGATAGTTCAACATTCTCTTAAAAAGGGGGAAAAATGAGTAGATTTGTTGATCATTTTTTAATGCTGCCTCTTTGCTAGAACTAAAATTAGTCACTATAAAAATCTAATTAAAATTGAATAATTTTGATCAGCATCTAATTCCTTCAATGACTTTATAAAGACTTCATTGTAACAACCCAAATCTAACTTAAATGGGTTATTAAATAAATTTCTAAAAATACCTTTGTTGGAAACTACCCTTTTAGAAAAATTAGACAAAAGTCATTTGGACACAATTCTATATACCCCATAAATTTAAATAGGAAAAGTAATCTGTCCACTTTTAGCTTAAATTTTTAGAAAAGCACTGAAAAAAAATTATTTTGCATTTTGTTTCATTTAATTGAACTTAATGCTCTTAGGTCACTGATAAATATCCCAACTTACAGTGACTGTGAAGTTGAGAGATGGCTTCAAGACAGTAGCATAATCAAAGAAATCAATGGCGTACTCATGCTGCTTGAAAAATACATTGGAGCTTGCATTTCTTGAGATACCTGTTTTGGAAATTACATCATTTAGAAAGCCAAAGTTGTAGTTCACCAACAGCTTCTAGCCACCAAACTTCTCCATCTGAGCTAATTCCCCAAGGGGCTAAGATATCAGGGCACAGAAACCTCATTCCCACATCGGCTTCTGCGGCTATTCTGTCCTCCGTGGGTCCCTTCTAAGCACCATTACTGGCACCCCAACAGATTAAGGCCATTGACAGAATAGTCTTTTGCTCTTTGGGGGATTGGTGAAAGCTGTTGAAATAGCAACAGAAAGATCCACATAATTAACTTTTATTTTATTATTAAGAGAAAACTGTCTGGGAGCAGGTGTGATTTCAGAAGATGTTAAGTGATTTAAAAAAAAAATAAAGATGGTCAGTCAGCTAAAAAGGTATGTCTTTCCACGTAGTTCTCATGCTGAAAATAAAGAACAGAAATGGAAAAAATTACGACTATCTATCACATGTGGTTGAATTACAGACTTTTATAGGAAATAAATTTCCCCTTCGTGATGAAAACATTCTGCACACTGGACTAATGAACAGTTGTGACAATTTCAGCATTTAACAGCATCTTTAGAAAGGCAGTGATGTTCCCAGACAAACATGCTAGTTATAATAAGAAAAATGACAGAGCAACCCTGGCCAGCATAGCTCTCTCACATCGATCTTTCTCTCTCTCTCTCCTCTCTCCTCCTCCTCCTTCCTTTCCTAAAATTAATGGAAGAAATATCCTCCAGTGAGGATTAACAAAACACAAAAAAAAATTAAGAAAGATGACAGAGCAGCACCACATATATAACTGTACCTTCATTTCAAAGTCTACAAACCTGTAAGTGATTCTGTCACCGTGGCTAAAATTTCTACCGGCCCAGGGGATGATGGAGACATGTGTTCAGAAAGCTGATCTGAAAAATTCATTAACTTTTTCATCTCTTCGTCATTAAAAGAGAAGTTTGCAGATCCATTTATCTGTTTTGTTAAAAAAAATTAGTTTTATTCTTCACTTTAGCAATCCAAATTTTAGAACTAAAACTCAAACTAAGTCACATTTAACAATGTGACGGCTCTGGTTTGACTCTAATCACTATAAAAGGGTAAATTCTCACTTATCCAATGTCAAAAGCTCTTTTTTTCTTACACTTGGTTATTTTGTTAATTCAGTACAAATCTTATTTCTAGAAAAAGAATGCTCATAGTTATCCCCATTACTAGTTGTAAGACATCTGTAAAAGTTACCTTAAATTTTTTTGTAATATTTTTCTTAATGCCCCAAAAAGATAAAGGTGAAAATGTAAGTGTTACATCTCCTTTCACAGGCTTCCCATAGGTATACCTGAAAAATAATAAGTGGGTGGGGTGTTTTTTTTACATTTTCAATTTGATATTATCAAACTAACACAATTAAAAATATTACTTTCAATAGCATACACTGGCAACCCAACTTAAAAGGATTATATTAAAATATACTCTTACTACAAATTTTCAAAACTAAGCAGTGCTAAGTGTCCTTAATAAATAGTGATCCTTGGAATTAAGTCTCCAAAATAGGAAGACTTTCAACTACACCACCTCAAAGCAGTTCCTAGAACACACTTTCCCCAGACTCTAATCATTTCAGAGACCCAGAGACAATACATAAGTGGAAGTGACAGTTGTCTGCTCAAAGATTTTTAAAAGATTATGAAAACCTTATCTTCCAGAAATCTGGCCTGACTGGCCCATTAACCCAATGCATGCCTAGGAGACTTCACAGTGTTTGAACATTTTAACGTGTTTGTTGAAACTGCAATCACCATGGTTCATTGCTGCATGTTTCAATATTAATCAGGAGGACTTATTACACCAAACATGCTAGGGCACCGAATGGGCTCGTGGCTCTCAAACATTTTTTTTTCAGGAAATTTTAAAATAAGAGTACATGGGGTTTTTTTAAATGCATAGTACCAAAATTAACTTCTTGAATTAAATCTCATCTCTGCTACTTACACTCTATGTATTAATTTCACCCCCTCTCATGATGAGAAAGTCTCTTCATGTGAAGGAAAGGCAATCTTTAGTAAATCATTTTCTTGCCAGAAAGCCTTTTTTAAATGTGTTTCCTGGGTTCCATCCATGTCTATGTGAAATGTTGAGCCAAATTTGGATGTCGATTTTCCTCTGCACTATAGAAATCAAACAGCGGCTCCTGCTTCCCGAATCCATTAGTTGAACACAGAAACTGTCTGAATCAACTCAACTCAAAAGTCAATGGTAAAATGTAGTAAACTCAAAATTAAGAATAAAATAAATCAGTCTTCAAATGATAACAGTGAAGTTAGTGGAAACCTGGGTTAGCAATTTCAGTATCAAATTTATTTATTCAAAAGAGAGCTCTCAAAACCTAACCTTGCTGTATCTTATTAAAGTTTAAACAAATGCATATCTATAATATCATAATATTGTATCTTAAAAGAATGATATCACGTGAGTAGTACAGGGAACTTTAAAAGCCAGACATAATTTAAAGTATTCTCAGACACAAATATTTTTTAATTTTGATTTAAATGTGAAGCAGATTTAGCTTCCCAAGCCCCAAGCTGATTATAATAACTATAAAACAAGGATACTGGCAGTTACTGTCCTAAATAGAAGCTGGGAGCATTTGGGATACACTAATTTTTCAGAAAGTAGTAGTTTGGCAACATTTTAAAAAGCAAATCAAAGATATTCTCTTTATAATTCTCTAGAACTGTGGTTAGTGGGAAAGAATCTATTATTTATTTTAATAAGGTGGGAATAGTGAGCAGATGTTCAAGTTATAGATTTCAAAACTAAAAAGAGATTGTTAACCCTCTTCTTTGGGTAATGTGCAATGCTTTGCACATTAACTATGCCTAGATGAAACAGATGGTTACTAGCAAAAAAGCAACCTAAACCCGGCTGGTATGACTGAGTGGATTGAGTGCTTTCCCATGGACCAAGAGATTCTGGGTTTGATTAATGGTCAGGGCACATGCCCAGTTTTGGGGCTCAATTACCCAGTAGGGGGCATGCAGGAGGCAGCTGATCAATGTGTCTCTCTCATCAATGTTTCTATTTCTTTCCATCTCCCTTCCAGCTTGGAGCTGAAACCTTATGGACCATATTGTTTATCCACTTGTTCTTTCAATAGTACTTATTAGATACCAACTCCATGACTAGCACTGTACTAGGCACAAAGATGCATTGATAAGCAAGAAACAGACCCACCTTCAAAAAGGTGGACTAGCAAACAGCAGCACTATGTGACTAGAGCTATGAGAGGTATAAAGACAGATGGTTAGGGGAAGTAGCCAAGCCTTGAAACAGCCTATTGTAAAGGCTTATTGGTCAGAAAAAGCATTTTGCATTCTTGAAAGCACAAGTAACATTTGGAAATAGAGTTTGGGAGGTTAGAGAAGGGTTTGAGTGAGATATACAAAAGTCCTTTGAAAAGAGCCCAACTGGCATAGCTCAGAGGTTGAGTGTCAACCTATGAACCAGGAGGTCATGGTTCGATTCCCGGGCAAGGCATATGCCCGGGTTGCCATCTCGATCCCTGGTGGTGGGCATGCAGGAGGCAGCCAATCGATGATTCTCTCTCATCATTGATGTTTCTCTCTCTCCCTCTCCCTTCCTCTCTGAAATCAATAAAAATATATTTTTACAAAAATTAAAAAAGAACTTTGTAAGATATCCTAAAAATTTTGAACTTCGTCCTCAAGGCAATGGTCTGAAAATTTTCATGCAAAAGAGTCAAAATTGATTTGTCTTTAGCCTAAAATAAAGAGAGAAGAAGAAGAAGGGAGAGGAGGAGGAGGAGAGGGGGGAAGGGATAGGAGACGAGGATGGGGAGTGGGAAAAGGCGAACAGCAGCAAGAACTCTGGATGATTCAGCGTAGAGAAAAGATTGAAGGATAAAACTGAAGTCAGAAAAAACTTTTCAGAAACTACAACAGTAACTAAGGAGAGAAAAGTGATGTTGGCCTGAATCAAAACAGTGGCAATGGAGATGGATTTGAAAGAAATTATGGAGTTAAAACAAACAGCATTGGATATTGATTAAATGTGGAGATTGAAGGAGTGGGAAGAGTGCAGTAGGAAGAGTGACTTGGGCAGCTAAACAGATAGTGGTGCAGTCCACCAAGATAAATCACAGAAAAGAATAAGATTTAGTGGAAGATGACTAGTTAAAGAATCTGTGGGATACCCAGCGAGAGAAGACATGAGGATCTGAATCTCAATACAGAAATATGGACTAGAGATATAGATTCGGGTGTCACGACTTACAAACAGTAGCAGAAGCCCTGGCCATGGAGAAGATAATTCAGATGTGTAAAGAAAGAAGACAGCCAAAGATGGAACTCTGAGAAATAAGAACTTTTCAAAGATAGGCAGAAGGGAGTCGCCTTCAAAGAGTCTCAAAGGAGTAGCCAAAAAGAAAGAAGGCGGTGGGGCAGGGGACGAAAAGAAATAGAGAGGACAACAATGTCAGATCTACAAAGCAAGGAAAGGTAAAAGGAGTTTCAGTGGCATGACTCAGGGCGAAAGGCAGATTGTAGGGTGCTGAAGAATGACTGGAATGTAAAGAAGTGACAAATGCAACTCTAAGTAGGCTGGGAAGATAGGGCGGTATTGTAAAGGAGACAGGAGATTCAAGGGAAGGTGTGTTTCTTTTAATGACAAATATGTTTAAACACATAGTGAAGATGCCACTAAAGAACAAAATAGAAGAAATCAAGGCGCAGGTAAAAGAAGAAGTGAGATTGGGAGCCTCTGATAGGAGGCAGCATCCAAGGCCTAAGTGGAGGGACACAGAAGAATCTCCTCTGAAGGGAGAACAGATGTGGCTTTCATTATGACAGACATAAGATCATCATCTTCATCATCATTTCAATCTTTTCTGGGACACAGGATTTATAGAATAGGTCTATGCCAACTTTTTTAAAAATATATTCTATTGATTTTTTACAGAGAGGAAGGGAGAGGGAGAGAGAGTTAGAAACATCGATGAGAAAGAAACATCGATAAGC
>NW_006296625.1:1883728-1887898 GCF_000327345.1 Myotis davidii | reverse complement strand
AATGAAAACACGCTGGTGGGTGGTCTATGCCAATTTTAATACACTTAAAGAAGACACTGCTGGTCAGAAGGTTTCATTAGCCTGTTGCAAAGTTGTAAATTATATCCTCAGTCTGAATGAAAGCAGACCCTCCTGAAACTGCATTGGTAAACTTGAAACTCATGACAGCTGGAACAGAGGAAAAGTTTATTCCTATGGGAAAAGGGGCCTAGGTCTTTGGATGATGACACAGAAGATCGCACTGCCCTGGGACAGAACTACCTTCCTTTGCCATAACCACAGACATCATCCCTAGGCAACTGAAGCTTGAAGAAAGGAGACCTGGAATGATTATCAGAACTAGCCAGATCTGAGAACTTCCAATGGCAATAAGAGGCTCACTATCTACAACAGACAAAGCACACATACTGAAAAGGTCTTGATGTGTGAACGTCACTAGTTTAGAGTGCCCAGTCACTCCATCAAACATTAATCTACGTGTTGAGTTGAAGGTATTTTATAGTTGTGTTTAAATTCCATAATCAGCTGGCTTTAAGGAGGTTATCCTAATCAGTGATGGCAAACCTATGACATGCATGTCAGAGGTGACACGCAAACTCATTTTTTTGGTTGATTTTTCTTTGTTAAATGGCATTTAAATATATAAAATAAATATCAAAAATATAAGTCTTTGTTTCACTATGGTTGCAAATATCAAAAAATTTCTATATGTGACATGGCACCAGAGTTAAGTTAGCGATTTTCAAAATGCTGACACGCCGAGCTCAAAAGGTTCGCCATCGCTGTCCTAGATCATCTGTGTGCACCTGTTTCTTTCTCAATCAGTTGAAAGGCCTTAAAAGCAGACCTTAGACTTCCCTAAAGAGGAAGAAATTCTGCATGTGGACAACTTCAGCCTATGCCTGAGAGTTCCAGCCTACCCCTCCTAACGGCCTCCTCTACAGATTTTGAATGTGTCTAGCCAGCCCCCACATTTGCATAAGCTAATTCCTTACAACAAATCTCACTATGTATCCCCTACTCATTCTACTTCTATGATAGAACCTTGACTGCTACACACACTAAGGAAAATGATGAAAATACAATGTGGTGAACACTAAAGAAATGCCAGAGAGCCAACACAATTATCATGTCACTCTCAGCCATTCCTATTTCAAAGAGGCTCAACAAATGAGAATCAGGATGAAACTACAAGGTTTGTTACTGGGCTAGGAGGAGGAGGGTGTGGCTTCAGGAGATATGCACCCCCCTAATATTGTATATAAAATTTTCTGAAGTTACCAGAGTTTAAGAGCCACTGTTTTAACTAATTGTATTAAATCCCTGGCAAAACACTGAAAAACAAAAGCAAAGATTATATCCACCCTCAACTTAACCTATGCAAACACTGATGGGCTGTGTGAATTTGCACTTACTAAGTTTTATAAGCATTAGTCAAAGAACTCAAAATAAAACCCAGACGGAGGCTTAACCTTCAGCCAAGATAAAGGGCAAGATAAAAATTATGTACAATGCAGGCATTAATATGTTTTCTAAACCATAAATCCATCCACAATACTCAAGTTCACTTTGGAAGCTACTTCTTAGTTGAACATGGCAGAAAACCAACTTGGTGTATAAATCGGAGACATGTTTTTGCCATTGTGTTGCATGGGCTTCAGGTGATTTGGGCCAGATAGAATCTAAATCAGGAGTCCTCAGAAAGTTTTGGTCTGTGGACTGCTTCTGCCAGGAGACTCACAGCCCATCACTTGCCACTGACACAAACCCTCACCAAGAGAGGAACATGGCGCTGAGACAGCAGTGAGATGAGGTCCAGTTTTTATCAGCTACTACACATAAATTCTGAAACTAAATAAATTTCAGGAAAAAAAGCACAGATATTGATGCATCAAAAATAAAAGCTACAAGAGATCAGTCCTAGAATTACTTGAGGGCAAACCCAGGCTGTACTTTTGAGAACCACTAATTTAAGCCTATTCTGTTTGTTTTTTAATGTTAAATCTAGATATGTCAGGTTCCTTTATTTTCTTTTTTTGTTAAATGTATTGGGGTGACATTGGTTAATAAAATTATACAGGTTTCAAGTATACAATCTATAATACATCATCTGTATCCTGCATTCTGTGGCCACCATCCAAAGTCAAATCTTTGTTGATCACCAAACACTCAACTTCCTCTACCCTTTGCTACCTCCCTTTTCCTTTGGTAACCACCATACTATTGTCTGCATCTTCAGTTTGAGAAATGCTAGTCTGGAACTCTGAGGATGCTTTCTGTCTCAGCAAAGCCAGATGCTTTGCTGTTCAATCCAATAGATCAAAATCATGGGAGTCACTATACATCTGTGAGTTGGAAGTCTCTGTGTACCTATGCTGAAAAGATGAATGTGAATTATTTACTCATATGCTAATTGCAATCAGACAACCAAATCCCTCCCCCAAGAGTCAACCTCCATCATTAACAGAGAAAAAAAATTATGATTTAAGAAGAGGTAAATCACCTCCATCATTGAGCCCAAAACCCAGGCATGTGCCCTGACTGGGAATAGAACCGTGACCTTCTGGTTCATAGGTTGATGTTCAACCACTGAGCCACGCTGGTGGGCAGTCTATGCCAATTTTAATACACTTAAAGAAGACACTGATGGTCAGAAGGTTTCATTAGCCTGTTGCAAAGTTGTAAATTATATCATCAGTCTGAATGAAAGCAGACCCTCCTGAAACTGCATTGGTAAGCCTGAAAATCATGACAACTGGACCTCTCTCTGTAAAAAATCAATAAAATATATATTTTTAAAAAAAAGAATGAGGAATAACAGTACTTTTTTAAAAAAAACAAATCTGGCATAATCTATAATGTAAATCCCTTGATTAGTCTTGGAAAGACATGCCATAACCACAGACATCATCCCTAGGCAACTGTGTACCTATGCTAAAATGATGAGTGTGAATTATTTACTCATATGCTAATAGCAATCAGACAACCAAACCCCTCCCCCAAGAGTCAACCTCCATTATTAACAGAGAAAAAAAATTATGATTTAAGAAGAGGTAAATCACCTCCATCCATGCCTTAAGAATGAGGAATAACAGTACTTTTTCAAAAAAACAAATCTGGCATAATCTATCATGTAAATCCCTTGATTAGTCTTGGAAAGACCCTAGTGTGTGGAAAATATTTCAGGACCAACTTGGAAGCAGAGAGATGTGTACAAAGATCTGTGCGGACGTGTTCCATGTTTAATTGTTTATTGCAGATATTTGTTTCCTGCCCATTGAGGTATCTGAATAAGCAGACTGTGCTACTATCTGTGGTATATGATGAGCTCCCTGTCATACAGTTTATAACAGTTTGTAGTCATGAAAGAGGGTACTCACTTTGCTGTGACAACACCATTTAAACTCTTAGACTTCAGAAAGTGATATAATGGTGTCTGCAGAGTGACTTCGAACTTCGGTAATACTGGGGGGAAAAGAGTAAATATGTTAAAGAATCTATTTTACTATCATTTACAGCTTGACAAAAATCACAAACAGAATTGCTCTAAAGGAGTTTATAATTGGTGTTATTTGAATTAGATTCATTATGATCCAAATGAATACACATTGAGGCTTAGATGAAAAGCACTTTACCCAAAGTCAGAAATCCAATGAAGCTAGTGACTAGACAGTGACAGCGGGGGCCAGTGGGAGCTTCTGTTGGTAGAACCTACATTGTATCCACAACACTAAATGGAAATGCATCTGAGTGCTGTAAGGCCAGCTGTCACCCACTAGTGTGGCCTTACTGCTTGATAAAATACTTCCATATTGTTTGGCAAACAGCTGCTTCAGAGCAGCCCCTTCCCTCAGACCTTTTCACCAATTTGGCTACTAAAAGCACATCCTAGGGCCCCAAGTCTCTCCTTCTTCTGGATGATGCCACATTTGCAGTTAGAGACTCCTTGTCCTTTGAGGCAAAGGCAAATCTAGTGACAGTCTAATGTAACCAAAGACAAAATTGTATAGTAGAATTTCTAGTTAATAGGTAAGATATGGCTACAAAATATTTTTTTTCTTGTCACAGGTACTGGTAGGTAATTCCAAAATTAGAAACCTCTACTTTAGTCAGCTTTATATAATTAAGATATTTTATCAATATTAATACTATCCTAAATAATAAAAGAGA
>NW_006296625.1:1881220-1883002 GCF_000327345.1 Myotis davidii | reverse complement strand
CCCCAAGGGATCCCAGACTGCGAGAGGGCACAGCCTGGCTGAAGGACCCTCCCCAAGAGTGCACAAATTTTTGTGCACTGGGCCTCTAGTCTGATATAAAGAACTCCCCAGAATATACAATTTTTGTTTTCTTTCAGTCTACAGAAATTTTTTTTTTCTCTAACTTCACTGGCCAAAGAAGTAGATCAATCTCATAAAAAGGCAACTCCCTATTCAATTAACACAAGAGTAGTAGCAAGAAGGCCAATGGCTCAACAACATAGGGAAGACCTCCAGCTCCAAACCAGGCTAAAGGCCCTTGGTGTGCTAAGACACTCCTGGACTCCAGACCCGTCTAGGACTGGAGAGTCAACAAAGCCATAGGGGTCAACTGTGACTTTCCTCCAAGGCTCTCCACCAACACAGAAGTTAGGGGACACTGAGAGGTAGAGTTTCCTTAGAACAAGGAAATTCAAATGTCCCCTCCTCAAATATCATAGGTTGGCAATTAATTCCACACCTCCACTAGACCCCATTCAGCAACATACCACAACCCAGCACCACCTCTATATGAAGTGAAAATAGCCTATAAAAACCCTGGCCACCCAGACTTATTCTTGATCAAGGTTGTCAAAAAGAAATAAAATGTGAGCCATACAGTGTAATTTTACATTTCTAGTAGTCACATTTAAAAAGAAAAAAAAAACAGTGAAATTAATTTTTGCAATGTTTTATTGAACCCCACATATCCAAAATATAATCAGTATAAAAATGTATTATTAATGAATTATTGTTCTTTTTTCTTTGTGTACTGTCTTCAAAATCTTGCTTTACACACTTAGAGAACATCTCCATTTGGACTGGCCACATTTCAAGTGTTCAACAGCCACACGTGGTGAGTGACCCCAAACTGGACAACAGAATTCCAGGTCAGGGGTCAGGAAATAATGACCAGCAGGAACTAAGAGTGTTTTTTGCGATTTTAATTGTTTGAGAAAAATCAAAAGAAGAATATTTCATGATGTAAAAATTATTAAAATTCATATTTCCATGTCCACAAACAAAATATTATTGGATCATAGTCATATCGCCTTACATAGTTTTTGTGGCTGCTTCGTGGCAAAGTTGAGCGAGTGGTTAGACAGAGACATATGGCCCATAGAGCCTAAAATATTACTGTCTGGCCCTTTATAAAAAATATTTGCTGTTCCCAGTTCTAGTTGATCATGAGACTTAGATGTGGTATAAGCTACATGGAGGCTGAGCCACAAAAGTATAAGCAAACTATCTCCAGAATTTCTAAAGCTGAATGAAACACAATCTCAAAAAAGTGACATCAATCATATAAAAAAGCTTGTGTATAACCTCAAAATAGCTATTAAAATTAAAACTAATACTAGATCTTATGCTTTCACTCTCATCTCTCCTTTCTCTTCCTCCACCAACAAAATGCTTGGCTCACACTGCTTTTATCTATGTGTGTCTAAGCGCAATATTCACAAAATTTTAAATATGTATATTATGATCAAGACAAAGTAGAAAAACAATAATTGAGCACAAGAAATAGATTAGCATAATGGAACTATGATCTTTTTCCTCCTTTATTCTTTATAATGAGCTTTTATAACTTGCACTTTTACAAAGGAAAAAATTATTAGATCTATAAGAACCATCAGGATTTTACCTCCACTGGGATTTTTACTTTAAATTACACATCTTTTGGAAATTTCTCTTATCTCTGTGGAAAGTAATAAATGTGTTTTCCTTCCAAATAAATTGAAAAACCCTTACCATATTCTGCAA
>NW_006296625.1:1879259-1880721 GCF_000327345.1 Myotis davidii | reverse complement strand
GAATTGAATGTACTTATAATGATTTAATGAAGAAAACATTTTATTTTCATTTGCAGAAGTTTCTTTTTAGTCATCTACACATGAAGTCTGTGGGATTTTATGAGTTTTTCTTGCCAATTCACTAACATAAAAAATTGACCTGACTCTAAGTATAATTTAAACAAACTGCTTCATCTAACTTCTCTCATTTGTGAAACGAGGCAAGGACAATATGCCAAACTAATAGGAAAGGACTTCAAATTGGTTTTGGAGATCATTATTTTAAAAAATGGAGAAAATTAAATTACACATAATTCAAATACTTATAAATAATCAAGGATACAAAATCATTGTGGACCAACATCCTCTACCTTCCCAATTACTGGAATTATTTTCTAGTGTATCCCTTAAATCAATACATTCTACCTGATTTTAATAGATATTGTTAACTATTTCCTTTTCCACAAGAGAAAAAAATGTGGCCTATCTTTTTCCTAACTCTTCATAGTTCTATCTGTCCATTCTAAATCATAGGTAACACATTAATTAGAACTACTTCAAAATAGTTAAGTAATTCCATTAATAAAATCGGTATTCTAATTCTGATTCCCTAAGTTATCAAATAAAATACAGAGATGCAGCTATAAAAAAATTAGCTTTTTAAAACATCATCTTTGGCCGAAACCAGTTTGGCTTGGTGGATAGAGCGTCGGCCTGCGGACTGAAAGGTCCCGGGTTCGATTCCGGTCAAGGGCATGTACCTTGGTTGCGGGCACATCCCCGGTGGGAGATGTGCAGGAGGCAGCTGATCGATGTTTCTCTCTCATCGATGTTTCTAACTCTCTATCCCTCTCCCTTCCTCTCTGTAAAAAATCAATAAAATATATTAAAAAAAAAAAAAAGATCTCATTAAAAAAATAAATAAATAAATAAATAAAACATCATCTTTGGTTAACCTAAAGCAACTGTACACGTTTCTTTTTAATCCTAAAAGAAGGATATAGTTCATTTCAAAGTATAGAACAAAACGTAACTACTTATACACTAACAAAATAGTTGTCTATAAACATTCAGTCTATAAACATTTTCAAGACTTCTTCCTTGTTTCCTTAATGGTTCTCTCTTTCTGATCCTGAAATGCTGGCCCTTCCCATCCTAAGCTCAATATTCTTCCCACTCTCCAGATGCTTAATGAGCTCATCAACTCTTACGGTTTTAACTGCCATCTCTATATGACCCCTACATAGTTATGCCTAGCCCAGACCTCAACCCAGAGATTCTCACTCAGCTCCACCTTCTAGACATCCCCACCTGAATGGCCTACAGAACGTTCTGGACTTCTTTATCTGGATTTAGCCTCCACCAGGCACCCTTCCTTGATTGCCTCTCCCCATGTTGTTAGATGGACCTTCTTTCCCATAATCTCATTGTACTTAACACAATATATTATCTTTATCTGCTTTGTGTCCATCTCCTGTGCATG
>NW_006296625.1:1876990-1879144 GCF_000327345.1 Myotis davidii | reverse complement strand
TTCTGCTCACTGTCATTTTTAATTGTTCCAATAAATCAAACAATCATTTTGTAACGGGGTGCTGACAGTGTGCTTTTTCCCAGGCAAGGTTTTCCCAGGCTGTTTAGAAGTGGTGAAACGCAATTCAAAAAAATAAATTATTTGGCTGTCCAAGGGGCTTGAGAGGCAGAACTGGATTTTGTAATTTTCAACATATTGTCTATTAGGCAACCAGGCCATACCAATTTTCACGAGTTTAGTTACTTTTATAAAATATTTTTACAAAACATATAATCAAGAATGGTAGAAAGTTACTAGAAGATTTAAATTAATAATGATTCAGAGAATAAGTAGCAATGTATGCCACTTATAACCACAAAAACCCTGATACTGAGAAGTTTCATTAGTCCAGAACAGGGATTTGCAAACTTTTTCTATAAAGGACCAGACGGTAAATATTTTAGGCTTTGCAAGTGAAGGGGTACAGAACAGCCCTCCCCAAGGTGTGCCACTTTGGCATGAGAATTATTTTGAGCTAAAGGCAACTGAGACCCCGCGGGCTCATGGGAAACTTTTACCTCTCCCTTAAAGAATTTAAATTGGGGGCCATAATAAGAGTTATTACCAGAAATAACTTTCTATGATCGATCCATAGGGCAAGGCAAACTTCTAGTTACTGAATATTGGCTCTTCTTAGCATCCAGCAAATGACCTTCCTCCGTAGCCCCAAAGTACGTTACCTCTTAGCTCAGAGGTCACAGGCACCTCATTTTAACTTTCTGTCTCTGGACCTCTCATGTGTGTGGGGTTCCCATAGGTACATATGTGATTCAATGTTATTATTTTTTCTTGTTAATCTGCCTCATGTCAACTTGATTATTAGACCAACTGGAAGAACTTAGAAGTGTAGAAGGAAGTTCTTCCTCCCCACATAAGCTTATATGGTTGCTATTGCAACTACTGTTCTTTTCCATTGGAGTGTAAAAGCAGCCAGAGACAATGGGTACACAAATGAGACTGTCCGTATTCCAATAAAAGTTTATTTACAAAAACAGGTACTAGGCTGAATTTGGCCTGTAGGCCAGGGTCAGCAAACCCTGACCTAAAAAGTAAAATTTAGTCCAGACAGCATGGCTCAGTGGTTGAGCATCGACCTATGAACCAAGAGGGCACATGCCTAGGTTGCGGGCTCAATCCCTGGTGGGGGAGAGGGGGGAAGGGGGTTGCAGGAGGCAGTCGATCAATGATTCTCTCTCATTATTGATGTTTCCATCTCTCCCTCTCCCTTCTCCTCTGAAATCAATAAATATATATATATATATATTTTAGAAAAGTAAAATTTATCTCCAAATTGTTCTATGTCAATTCTAACTGAACTAAATTAAATTTGACTAACCGTGACTAAAAACATGCAGCAAAACCAACCCGAGGCCTTTAGAAGGAAGTGTGAGTTTCACTTACTGAACAATTTTCCTTCAGTTTTAAAGAAACAATCTGCTTCAAAATGAGTTTTATGTTTACTCTAGCTCATCAAATCCAGCTTGTGCTCATTCACTCTGCCAACAGCTGGAGAGAGAGGCTGACCTGAAGGCATAAATACTTGGGCAGCGTGTCTTTTAAGCAAACACCTTTCCAGGAGAGAGAATATGTAACTCATCAATGTCTTCTGAGTTCTTTCCCCAATATGGTCACTGTTCCATGGGGAAAGTGCTCCCTTAGAAAACCAGCTCTTGGAACAGACTGAAGGCTGCCAGATGGGAGGGGGTTTGGGGGTAGGGTGAAAGGTGAAGGGACTGAAAAGTACAGATTGGTAGTTACAAAATAGTCATGGGGATGTAAAGGACAGCATGGGGAATACAGTCAATAATATCATAATAACTATGCAGAATGCCAGGTGGGTACTAGAATTAACCAGCAGGGGGGCGGGGGTCACTTTGTCAATTATATAAATGTCTACGACTATGCTGCATACCTGAAACGAATATAAAATAATACTGATTGTCAACTACAATTAAAAAATAAAATTCTAAAAAAGCATTAAAAATAAAAAATAAATAATATATTAAAATCTTCAACAATAAGAGAAAAAAGAAAACCTGCTCTTCAGCACATGTATCCACTTTCCATGCGTGTAGATGTAAGCCTATTTCAGTGATTTTTTCTAAAACTTCTACA
>NW_006296625.1:1872551-1876978 GCF_000327345.1 Myotis davidii | reverse complement strand
AGGAATGGGAAAGAAGAAGCAGGAGGTGCTCTCAGTCATCTCTGAATTTCTTTGTCTCTGTATCCCTAAGTCAATAGTGGATTGTGAGAGTGTATATGTGGAAACCAACCAGATGAAGGGGGAAAGAGAGAAGGCACACTGTTTTTACCATCCTCTCAACAAATATGCTCTGACTAGAGTACAAATTGTAGATGTGAATTCCATCTATTCCAGTTACGGAATTTCCCTTCTCTAACCATGAAGCCATCCAACTTGAGAGGGTTTCTATTTTTAACAAACTTAAAGAAATATGGCACACTTCATGACCATTAAAATCGATGTTTTTTTTAAATGCAGGGAAGCTTCTTTCAACTCTTGCTTCTGGAGTTAAAAAAAAAAATGCCAGAAATAGAACTGAGGTGCAGGATGGATGATTTCTGTTTACATATTTAGAATCATTTCAATTTCCCAAAGTCTGCTTCAGCATTAATCTCCACTGTCTAGATTTATTTTTATTTAAAGATGAATAAAGGGACTGAATTTTTTACACCCACACATAACAGAATGTTAAAATAGAAGTATTTCAGCCGAAACCGGTTTGGCTCAGTGGATAGAGCATCGGCCTGCAGACTGAAAGGTCCCAGGTTCGATTCCGGTCACTATCTCTCTCCCTTCCTCTCTCTGTGAAAAATCAATAAAATATATTAAAAAAAATAGAAGTATTTCAGACTCAGTGTTGGCTTTGTCCCCCAAGACAACAGATGGCATGGATATCTACATTCCAAAGTGAGGTAAGACTAGCATGCAGGACTTGTGACGGAGGTTTTCAAACACTAGTTTTGCAACTCTCAGCCAAAAGCACCAAGATTAGAATAAATTAGAAAAAAATTCTAGGAGAAAGCTTTTGATGGGGTAGGAGTCACACACAACCCACCCCCAGGGATTAGGTGGACATTGCTCTTACGCCCTCAATCATAGGACAGCCCAGAGAGCTGGATGCATGTCCCTTGAGCATCCTCAAGTTGTCAGTGGGCAGGCATTGACATGCCTGAACAACCTCAAGAGCAAATCCTGCTACTGACCAGCTGCAAGGGCAGCTGAGCTACGGGAGAGCTGAGTGGGGTGGTCTGCGCATGCTGACTTTCAAAGAGCAAAGAAAGTATAAGCATTTCTCCCCAACTAGACAGGCAAAACAAAGAGAGAGCCAGCAGGGAGGGGGCTGCCTCTCTCATTATCAAAACCAGTCTCTCTTAGGGTAAGGCAACCTCAGGAGACGGAAGCTGGAGGTGAAGTGTAGATGCCCAGAATCTGAAGGTGGAGCTATGAGCTGCCAGTTGGAGGTGACATATTCAAAAACATCAAAGACACTTTGGGTGAGAGACCTCCCAGCAATGGAGTGGTGCTCCAAAGAACCCACAATAGAGTTCTAAGAAGGAAAGGTGTTAGTTTTAAATGCCTGCAGGCCTTGCGAGGCAGTATCATGTTGAACTATATCAATTTGCCATTTCTGTAGGACAAATATTGGCAAATTCATATGACTCATTCTTATAGACCAAGTAAGAATTTTTACCCCTCACCTGTCTTCCCTCCACCCAATTCAATCCTGGGTGGGTTGCAACTTAGCCCAGGGAGTCAGGGATCAAGCAGCCAGACCAGTGAAGGCCCAATCTGAGAGAAGGAGGCACTCAATTTGATTGACTGGACATATTAGGTACTGAGTGTAGACTGGTTTGTGTGGGCATGGAACAAAAAATGGCAGGGTCATTTATTCCCAAAGAAGAACCAGAGAAAAATGGTGGGGTTTGCCCTACATTTCATTCAAGGATTAGAGTAGAATTGCTCCCAAATAACAGGACTAAGCGAGCAAAGAATCATGTGGTATTTTATTGGACCTGTTGAGTAATATACGTTCCACCTCACAGTCACACAGAAATAATGAAGTACACCAAACTAGGTAGCCATTCATGTTAAGGCTAGAGATACAGAGTCACCTTTGTTAAAAGAAAAACTGAAGCATATTAAAAAATTTTACAAGTTTACTTAAGCAAAAATCCATTGGAATCAGGCAGTGCCAAACTAGAAGTGGTTAGGAGCACTAACCCAGCAAACTCAGAGAGACTTTTATAGAGAAAATACGGACGCAAATTAAGGAAATTATTGATTGGCTATCCCTTACAGCCTAGTTAGCTGTTTGTAATTGGTTGTCCTTTGCATTTTGATATCATTAGCTTGAGGCATTGATTTGCTTACTTCAGCCACCACAGCATTAGTGCCACCTCGGTCTAATGGCCTCCTTGTGTAATTAATTTAACACCTTTTACTCCTCCTCCTTTCTCTCCAATCACAATCCAATCAGTCACTAAACCTAATGATTCTTCCTTTAAAGTGTCTCTTGAATTCATCCATTCCTCTTTGGTTTTTGCTGCTCCCCTACAGCAGTCCCCTATTACCCTCAGACTGTACTATTCTAATCCAACATAAAAGGTGGTCATACATTTGTTAAACAAGGGTACTAATCTCCTGGTTGTCTCCCTGACTTCAGTTCCTCTTCCTTTAATCACCCCACATGCTATAATCTTCCTAAATTCCTACTTTAACCATGTCATACTATTGCCTAAAACTTCCTACAAAAATCAATAAGACAACAAATACTGGTGACTTCTTTTGTTGGGGTGTTTATCATAAGTCTGTCATTCTTTTTGGAAAATGTTTGGGTGTTTTTACACTGAGCATGCCTTATTTTTATAATCAGAGGAAAACAATAAAAGTGTAAATTTTATATCTTTTATAACTCAAGAAGTTCATTCATGCACATTTTTGTTTTCTTTGTCCTCTAATATGAAATCTGTAACATTGAAACTCAAAGCACAGTAAAAGTTTTGGAGCCCCCTACTGCCTATAAAATGAAATCTAAAACTTTAGCCTGATATCCAATACCCTACAGAGCTTGACTCAGAAACTCTTCTTTCTCGTGGACTCCTCCTCTCTACAAGGCCTCCACCCAGGCGAGTGCCTGCTCCCAACGCCACAGCTCTGTCACTAAGCTCTGTCATTTCACCTCCTTCCACCCACCCCCACCCCCCACGGTCCCCATTCAAGTGCTACAGTGTCTTCTACCTCCATTTAGTCAAAGCATGGCATTTTAAAGGTATGAAGAGGCTGACAAGTTCTCTGATCCAAGCCTCTTATTTTACAGCTGGGGAAATTGAGATCCAGGGCTGAAATGATTTGTCCATAGTCCCTCAACTAAAGCACAGACACTGGGTCTTGTAACTCCCAATCTAATGTTCTTTGAATTTATTATGCGAAGTCTTCCCTAACTGTGAGCTTGTTAAAAGTAGGATCTGTGTCTTATTATCTTCAGATGTTTGCTGACTGGTGTTTCTTTCCACTTGACATACAATAGTTCCCATTTTTAGCTCTATTCAGGTTCCTACTAATATTTTCATGCTTAACCCTAATACTTACAGAATAGTCATCATATAATACCCTATTTTATTTTTAACATAAGATTAGCAAACAATTTTAAAATTAACAAGAAATCACAATGAAAATATCATCTAGTAAAAGTGTCAGTAGATGTGTACTGACCAACTTGGAGAAAGGGTAGATGTGCAAAAATGACTGAAAATGTTTGTTAATATTTACATTGTCCTTTCCTTTCCTCTTTAGAATCTAAACATCTGTCACTTTAACTGAAGTTGGAACATAATTCTCTAGAAATTTCAACCCACAGTGAATATCAGGATCAACTGTGGTAGGTGCAATAAGTGGAGATGCCCAGTTCCCACCACAGAGCTACTGAATCAGAATTAACAGGGATGAAACCCAACTATAACAAATGCATTCATTCATCCATCCCTTAGGGAATTATTGCATCTACATGCCAGGCATTGTACTAGGTGATGGGGATACACTTTCTTGTCATGGAGCTTTTGATCTAGTGGAAAGTAAGATATTTGTCAAATAACCACACACATAAATATATAAACAGAAATAAAATAATAATGAAGTGAATTAATGTGAATTAAACTCAGGGGAATTATGAAATCTGAAGATGAGGCTGGAAAGGTAGGCTCAGATGAGGCAGGACCTGGTGTGGGCCCTAGTAAAACATCTGGAGCTTTTCCTGAGGGCAATGGAAAGCCTGTGGAGAGTTTTTGGGCTTTGTTTTTATTTTGTTTCTTTATTGATTTTTAGAGAAAGAGGAAGGAGAGGGAGCGAGAAAGAGAAACGCTGATGTAAGAGCAAAACATCAATTGGCTGCCTCCTGCATGCCCCCTATTGAGGATCAAGCCTGCAACCTGGGTATGTGCCTTGACTGGGGATCAAACCAGCAACCTTTTGGTGCACAGGATGATGCCCAACCTACTGAATCATAATGGCCAGCGCGGGCTTTTGGAGAGTTTTAAGCTGAGGAATACTGTGATCCAATGTTAATGTTTAAA
>NW_006296625.1:1861798-1872365 GCF_000327345.1 Myotis davidii | reverse complement strand
GGAAAGAGTAACTTAAGGAAGATCCATTAAGAGATATTGCAAACACCTTGGGAAACTATGATGGCGGCTTAGACAAAAAAGTTAGAGTTGGCAAATTTCATGGTATGTGTATCTTGCCACAATTTTTTTTTAAAAAGGAAAATAATTACACTGATCGATAAGTGCTGCAGAAGAGGTGTGTACCATGACCCGTGGAAGAACAGAGAACAAAGTACTGATCTCTGCCAGCTGACACACTGAGAAATAAAATTCTACAACCGATTCCTCCCTCCTTCCTCACTGCACATGGAAGGAAGAACCTGAGGTATTTCCCAAGAAAAGCAGTCTTTTAGGCGGAGGCTAACAACAGTTTCTGGAAGCCACATCCACATTCCGGAGAGGATGCCACTGTTCTCTGACCTGTCACAATCTGCTCCATGCTTCCTGTTAGGCTGTCATCGCGAGCCAGGAGGGCTGACCAGATGCTACGTGTCGAGTGCTTCAAGGACAGGCACTGTCCAAACAAAGATGTGCTCTTCTGCGCAGGACAACTGGCTCCAGACAAGCCTGACAGCACAAGCAACCTGACCCGGGCAGCGGCCGGAACAATAAGGAGCACCCTGAAAGGCCAAAAAATGTCTTGCCTGCTGGCACCCCAGCCCAGCCTTTCCACAACTAACTCAAGTGGACATGACTGTCACACACAAAGGAACCACCCAGATGAGACCGCTTCTGAATTACATCATAACGTGACACCCACCATGTGTAATTCGGGCTTCCAAAGAGGGCTCTCAAGCCGAGGAGCTATGGAGCTGTCTACCTCCTATTTCTTGTGCCCCATCCCCGCACTGGCTCCAGGGTGAGATGAGGACTGAGAAACTACAGTCCGTTTCAGCTCGATGAGACCACAAGATTATCTTTAGAGTTCAGTGGTTCCCAAGCTGGCTCTGTACCTGACTCTCCAGAGAAGCTGTTATAAAAATTCAGATTATCCCCCAAGAACTGATTAAGTCTAGAGTGTCAGGGGGCTTCATGGAGCTCCTCACCTGGAGAGGTAAAGTAGCTTAGAGTTTCACCTTAAGAGTAGCTAGGGAGTCCAATGAATAAATCAGGACCTGCCCCCAGTTCTGTACCTTTTCCACTACCCAGCACTGCCTCTCGGGAACAGAGGGAAACTAAGATGCCTGGCTGTGGGCACATATTCAGTACTCGTCAAAATGGGGTCCAGAAAACAAACAGAGGGCTGGTGTGGCCAGATCCCTCCCTGCTGCCAACAACATTAGCCTGTCTTTTAAAGAACCTCTAAAATTGCCTTCTAATAATCTGGAATACACTTTTTAAAATCAGAGATGCAAGAACATTTGCAACTAAACCTGGTACATCCTATACAGGAATATTATTCAGTCTTAAAAAGGAAGGAAATTCTGACATACGCTACAATATGAATGAACCTTGATGATATTATGCAAAGTGAAATGAGTCGGTCACAAAAAAGCAAATACTGTTTGATTCCACTATATTAAGTACTTAGACTAGTCAAAATCATAGCGACAGAAAGTCGAATGGTAGTTGCCAGAGGCTGGGGGCAGGAGAAATGGGCAGTTATCGTTTAATGGGTACAGAGTTTCAGTTTTGCAAGACAAAAGAGTTCTGGAGATGGTTGGTGGTGGTGGTTGCACAAGAATGCGAATGTATTTAATATCACTGAACTGTACGCTTAAAAATAGTTAAGAGGCCGAAACCGGTTTGGCTCAGTGGATAGAGCGTTGGCCTGCGGACTGAAAGGTCCCAGGTTCAATTCCCGTCAAGGGCATGTACCTTGGTTGCGGGCATATCCCCAGTGGGAGATGTGCAGGAGGCAGCTGATCTATGTTTCTCTCTCATCGATGTTTCTAACTCTCTATCTCTCTCCCTTCCTCTCTGTAAAAAATCAATAAAATAAAAAAAATTAAAAAAAATAGTTAAGAGAATAAAGCTTATGTGTATTTTACCATAATTTTAAAATTTGGGGGGGCAAACATGTGCAACTATTTGGAAGAACCAAGGATACCAGTGAAGAAATAGATACCCCCCCCAAAAAAAGATAGATTGATGTGTCTATCTCTCCCTCTCGCTTCCTCTCTCTGAAATCAATTAAAAAAAAATGTTGTAAAGAAAGAGCTGGGAGAGGTAGAAGAACAAGTACAATCCCCAAAGGAGCGAAAAACTATTCACATTCAATGCAGGTATGCAAATTGAGTATATGCATAGGTGGCACCCCAAAAAAGTGAGTATTCTCATTAAATTTTACTAATTTTAAAAGGGCTTAAAAATAGTATCAAGAGTTGCTCTGCAATTTAATTAAACTAGCATCTTAAAAAATACATGTCTATGAAGATATAATATATAAAGAACTTACTATGCTCTACCATCAGAGACTACATAATAAAGGAAATTTTTTTTAAAAGAATAAAAGCCTGAAAATTTTACTAGCTGAAATAATTATTCATCGTTACAAATCCTAACGGTGAAAAGGAATACTTGAAGGTCAAAAGCAATTTAAGTAATCTAGAAAGGTTATCAGTAAATGAAATGGCTCATTCATCCTTACTGTGTAAATGTTACATTGTAGAAATGCCAACCTAAGAATGCCACTCTGATTATCTGCATAATCACTACAAATCAAAGCTCTGACAAGTCCTGCATTTTTTAATAAACTGTCCTTCAGTAGTAATAGTAGGATCATTTCATATTTTGTCCGGAAACAAAATGTGATTTCAAAACACTCACCTGAAAGTAAGTATTTCCCCCTCCCTGAGATTAATACTAAGAATTGTCACTGCCTTAGGAAAACAAAAAGAGAGGCTATAATGTTGTACTGCTTAAATAATAAAAATAGTTCCGCCATTATTAATGGCTAAAAGAAAAGAAGGTCAATAATAAGCAATATACGGTGCTTTAATGCTGTGCAGAAACCAAGAGAAGATAAAAACCAGAGACAAAGGCTAAGTTGGGTTTTGCTTCGCATAACATTTCTTTGATTATACTGACCCCTGGTGGCTCTTTGAAGACTTTTTTTTTTCTTTTTTAATAAAGGTCTAATTTTTTCTTAGTTGTATGCACTAATATTAAACCTGGCGGAGAAATCCTTTCACAATGTATACAAATCACATTGTACATTTTAAATATCCTACAGTCTTATTTTTCAATTATTCCTCAGAAGTTGGAGGGGATGGGGGGATATTATATCACCAATAATGAGTATTTGATCTACATGCTGTCTTCAAAAGAATAAGGATGATTATAGAATGTGGAAGAGAGAAAATTATATTTAGTTCAAGACATATGACTACTTGAAAGCTTTTGTATATTCATTTAATAAATACTGACTTCTATGTTCAAAGCACTAGGTCCCAGGGGTACAGGGATAAACAAGCCCCCAAAGACTATAATCTGTAATGTACCATCAATTCAAAGGGACCTGAATGAACCAAGACGAGCACAGAGTGCTATGGAAATGTCTAGAGAGGTTCATTCATTTTACAATGACTGGAGGGCAAAATCAAGTTGCGTGAAAAACAGTGTTCCAGGGGACAGCACAGAAAGGCTCTGAGATAAGACAGGCTGGTAAGTCTGAGAAACTTAAGGGATATGTGTCTAACGCATGGAGATCAAGGGTAAAGGTAGCACTTAACTGAAGAGGAAGGCTAAAGAGGTGAGCAAGGCCAAATTTCGCAAATGTTTTTAATTGTTTTAGTACCTAAATTTTCTTCCCCCCACCCCCCACCTAAGCCATATGATAGGTCAAGTCCACAAACCAGAAATCCTATAAATCTTCCCACCTACAATCTCATATCTTCTAGAAGTCTTTCTCTACTATTGTTTCCTCTTCTCTCCTCTGGTACTTATTCTGTTCACCATTCACTGAACAAATTAATCTCTCAGAGGCCACCACTTACCTGAGACTTCCCTGCCTGGTCATTGCGCTGGGTGCTTTCCGAATGGACCAGTGATGGACACCTGGCCCCGGGAAGCCCATCTACCCATGAAGATGCTTGCTTGTAAGGTTTTAAGGACAGTGGTTATTTCGCTGAGCCAATGCGCCCGTGAAAGATTTGGACCAGAGAACACCTTAAGGGTTGTCAGAAGTGTTTGAAGAAAATGGAGCAGACCATAAGAGACAGAGGGAATCCTGGTCCCCAAAACGCTGGTGCTCATCCTTACAATAAATCCTCTTTATCCCAAGGTGGTCTCAATGGGACTCCATCCTTGGAGGCACAGGATGGACCTCGCTAACTCAGCACCTTACCGTTCTACTGCCTTCTGTTTCTCTGTCACCACGGTGTCATATAACTTTCATCATATTATTCTCCTCACCATAGGAAAGGTCTTTGAAAACAGAGATCACATGTTTAGCTTCCTTGTATTCATCACAGCACTATAAGCCCTCAACACATATTGGATGGATGGATGGATGGATGGATGGATGGATGGATGGATGGATGGATGGTTGGATGGATGGATGGATGATGGATGAACAAACCAAAACGAATTCCAAAAGACTTTATAGTGAAATCAAAAAGTGGGAACTGAGAATAAAACCTAACTCCTTAAACTCACAATATGCTCCCTAATCCTCGAACCCCATCATTCTCCATATACTCCAAACGTCTCCCAAATCCCAGACAATGAGGCTCTCTGCCTCTGCACAAATCCTCTCTCCTAAGTCTCACAAATGTCTGCTCTTTCCTCCTTCTCTACAAGTTCAGTTGTCTACTCCCCCAGGGTCCATCACCCCTGCTCCAGGTGTCCATTCCTCCTTGTACATGCCTCTACACATTCTCATTTCCCATCTGTCTCCCTTTCCTGGTACAACCTCCCCACAAGCCCAGCTGCTCTTCATCTTTATGCAGATGCTCAAAAAACAGGTGCTAACTAAGGTGACAAGTTCTGTTTTTAGGATGTGGTTCCAGAAAATGTTAACCAAAAGGAAAACCTGTTTACTTTTTTATGTATTAAGTACTTGGTACTTTTATCTTACCTCAGGTCTAATGCTAATGAATGCTTATTCCTTCTAATACAGTGGTTCTCAATGGAGGAGGGGAGGGCATTCTCCCCCAGGACACATTGGTGGAGTCTGGAGACATTTTTGATTGTCACAACTTGGAGAGAGGGGAGACCACCCCTGGCATCTAGTGGTTAGAGCCCAGAGATACTGTTAAATGTCCTCCAGTGCACAGGACAGCGCCCACAACAAAGAATTTTTATCCCAAATGTCAATAGTGAGAAGCCCTGTTCCAACAGAAGGTCTTATTCACAAATTTATGTTAATAAATTCCAAAGGGGGAAAAATGAGGAAACATTCAATGGATCTTCAAACATCACTCGGTGATGCACAGGAGAACACCTGAATCACAGATGGTATTCTAATGCCCCTGCCTGATTAGATCCCGGAGCTACAGGAGTTAGCAGCAAATAAAGGAAGCAGGTGGAAGAGTTGGGGGGAAAGAAGGACCTGGGAACAGAAGACTGATGTGGCTGTTTAAAGTCATTGTGTTTTATGGAAGCATGGAACAGAGTGCAGAATCTGGGAGGGAAGGCGGGGGAGGGTAAGTGGGTGGGAAATAATCAACCAAAGGCCTTGTATGCATATATGCATAATCCATGGACACAGAGGCATTCCAATCAAGGGCATGTACCTTGGTTGTGGTCAAATCCCCAGTGGGAGGTGTGCAGGAGGCAGCTCATCGATGTTTCTCTCTCATCGATGTTTCTAACTCTCTATCTATCTCCCTCTCCCTTCCTGACATCAATAAAAATATATTTTTAAAGAAAAAAATAAATAGCTATATTTTTTTAAAAAAATAAAGTAAAATAAAATAATAAAATTAAAAATAAATAATAAAGTCACTGTGTTTTAAAACAAAAATAAAAATAGGAGTCATCATTCTGAGACATAAAATTTGCTAAATAACGCCTATGTACTCATTACTTAGGTTTAAAATACTCAATATATGCAATAAATAAGTAAAATAAACATCACTTAATCAGTTTTATACTAAAAGGTGAAATGTTTTAACCTTGAAACATTATAGAAAAAGACAACAATGATTAAAACTCATACATTATAATTAAGTTAACCCATTTAGAAACATAGTAAATTAAAAAACACTTAAATTGTCTGGATGTTCAGATTAATGTTTTTCTGTTCATTGAGTAAATGACTTTGGATATACTGCCCCACCTGACCTATTTAAATCAGTTTAATGCTCCCCCTAAAAATATATTCATACTCACATTCACTTGAACTTGAATGGACCATTCACCAAGTATTGGATGGGAAGATAATTGAAAAGTTTTGGAAACGACTCCAAAGTCACTTTTTTCTGACAACCACTGTTGGATCAAATTTGACTTGGGGTCCTACAATGAAACACATACATGTTAACTATATAAAAGCTGCCTGTATACATACAGACACTATCTACTTATGAACAATCCCATCAGCATCGATGTATTGTTTGTTCCAAAATATGGCACAGATATCATTTTTGAAAAAGATGTCAGCTCTATACCACTAAAGAAGACAAATCAAAGTTTCTTCTTTGCTTATATTCTCCTGAGAATAGCTTGATTCTTCTCACCCTTTTAATTCCAGGCATCATGTGTCTTCTACATGAAACACTACAACATGTACATCAGCAAACCTGTGTTGTTGTTGTTGTTGTTGTTGTTGTTTAAAAAGATTCCACTGTACAGATAACAGGCTCCATGTATTAAACGCCCACTATGTGTCAGGCACTCTGCCTGATCATTATCATTCATACACCATTCAATCACTAAAATTCTCCTTCGGGGTAGGATTATCTAAAAATATAGTTGAGAAAACTGATGCCTAGAGATGTTAGGTAAGTACTCAACTATAAGCGATTAGCATGGTCCAATATTACAGCACTATTACATGGTGGAATTCATGATTCAAGCCCATTGTCTTTTAATTCAATAATAGAATAACCAAGGGGATGTATGAAAAACACTTGCTTTATTCCTATACTCTCCCAGACAACAATCCCCTCTCACACCATTCATCTAGCCAACCAGCAGTCATCCCTGATTCCTCTGACATTCCCAGTCCTATCATCTCTGTCTCTCTGCTGTCTCCCTAACTTTTCTGCTTTTCATGCCCCATACAGCCACCAGGTGCTTGTTTTCTAACTATTGCAGATCATCTCTCTCTTCCATTACATCTTCCCTACTGCTAACTATGTTATCCCAGAACACAAATCTGAGACTGAGGCTAAGTGGCAGAAATAGTCGGCACAACTCCTGGCATATAATCAGCAGTGAGTAAACAGTGGCTATGATCATTCTCTTAGACCACTGGGTAACTATAGCTTTTGTTTACCTACAGAATGAGTTCTACGCTGCTTCGCAGAGTATAGGAGGCTTAGTAAACTGACCCCCTTTCCATTTCTAGGCTCATCTTCCTCCAAGCCTACAGATTTGTTTGCATTTTACCCCAAAGGCATCTAGGTCTCTACAATTGCTGCATGGGATGCCCTCCCTTCCTTGTCCAGCAGGTGAAATAAGCTCACGTCTTGCTTCCAACAGGCAAAGATGACCACCTCCTGAAAGGCCCCTAGGAAACCTGGAGTTATCTCTCTTGAATACATATTACTCTTTAAAGTATTCAATAGTCATCTGGAGGGGCGGGGGTTTGGTGTTTTGTTTGTTCCTGACTAGACTGTGAACTCCTGAGCAGAGATCAAACATTTTCCCATATTCTTATTCCCTGTTCTTTGATTAGAGGCAATGGGTTGGTCGAGATATTCAAAGCCAGAAGAAATCTCTCCCCCCGAGTGAGGGAGGAGGTGAAAGTCAGGAGCAAGCACAATGCTGAGAACTGAGGAGCCAGAAACTAATTGTTAAAACCAAAGACCAAAAGCCCGTCAAGAAGAAGCAGGTCACCGTCCGTGGCCAACTTGCGGGGCGGGCATTGTGACCAGCAGCTGGCTCTCCTCTGCCTGCCCCAGCACGATGCATGGGAGGACCATGGAGTTAAAGGCTCAAACACAAATAGCTAATAAATATGTGCTGTCTAATAATTCTAAAAAATGCAACTGAAAACAATGCGGTACCATTTTTCTTCTGTCAGACTGACAAAGATAAACAAGCAATAGCGATAACTCCCAGTGCTCTTGAAAGCATAGGGAAAGGAGTGTTCGTTCTCTGCTGATGTGTCACTTTGGTGAGGCTGCACGTTTCTCCCAGGTGGTGTCATGGCCCTACGAACCAAGGAAGTCCGAACTGAAGTCTTTGACAACTTTGCACTGGCTGTGTGGGTCCCAGCAGGAAGTGACCCCTTGCAAATGGTGGGTTCTGCTGTGATGCCACCATGCATGGCCTGTTGAAATCCCGATGTGCTGTGCAAAGACTACTGGTGTTTCTGCATTCTCTATGTCTTCCTGTTGGTGACAGGGGTAGGTCCAGGGGTAGGTCCTGTTGGTGACAGGGGTAGTGACAGGCTTGAGAAACCAGAGGGATTATCTCATTCATTCCCAATCTTCCAGATCCTCCATGTGCAAAGTCGTCAAAGATTTCAGTTCGGACTTCCTTGGTTCATAGGACCATTTGCAAGGGGTCACTTCCTGCTGGGACCCACACAGCTAGAACAGCTGCACGAGGAGAAGCTGGAAACGCTGCCCCTCATGCCCTTTAAGTAACGTCTGGATGGCTCTGGCTCTCCATCAGCTGCTCCCACAGCACAGTGCCAGCTGCCTGTGCCAGGCTATCTTGAGCAGTGCACTCCCTGGCTGAAATATGTATCCGCAGGGAGTATTTCTGCCACACCCTGGAGTCCTGGAATATGCACACACTGACTGTCCAGCATGTGGAATTAGAGAAGTCAAATCACTTAAACAAGGTGCCCTCACCTGGCCAGGAATGAGGTTCTGTTTTAACCACTGCTGCTCCAGGCCAGAATGTCATGGCACAGTGAGGATGTGTCCCCATGCCAACACCTCTTCCCACATAAGGTCATTCACCTGTGCCAGGAGGAACAACTCCTTCAAGAACAGAGGTCAAGGTAGAAGCCAGCTGTGCCAGCTTCCACCACAGTGTCCAAGGCACTTACTGCAATAGTATTAGGCCAGATTGCCTGGAAGAGGCCAAAATTAGGGCAGAATTGGACATGCTTTTCCCACTGCTGAAAGGCCTCTAAAACCCCTTTCCTTCCTGAAAAGATCTGTTACTGGATCAGAAAAAAGTGAATAAGACCCAATGATTTAAAAAAACAACAACACTGACTATTCTGTGACATGCAATATAGCTACATCCTATGGTCAGCCATTCTTGGCTGAGCAAGATGGGCCACAACAAGTCAGCTGGGAGAGAGAACCAAGATGGTGGTGTAAGCAAATGCCTGTACTCGCTGCCTCCCTCAACCACATCAAAATTACAACTAAAATACAGAACAACCATCATCCAGAACCACTGGAAAGCTGGCTGAGTAGAAGTACTACAGCTAGAGAAGTAAAGAAGAAAGCACACTGAGCCTGGTAGAAGGTGCAGAATGGGCTGGTCCGGCACTCAGATGTGCCACTTTTTTAATCAGGAGGAAGACCACCAGGTGTGCTAGGAGGAGCAAGGGGTCTCAGCCCCACACCAGATGCCCAGCCCAGGATCCCAGAGCTGGGAAAAAGAAGTCATTACAGGCAGTAAGAGCTACGGGCTGTAAAAACCAGTGCAGATTGGGGCTGAGTGACACACAGGCTGCTGGAGACCCAGCTGCTCCTCTTAAAAGGCCAGCACCACAAACTGAAGTTACAAGCTCCAGCTTCCTCTGAGTTCCAGTGTTGGTCAAGGCTCTGGGGGACCCAGACACATATGAGGAGAAACCGGACTGTCTGGCAACGGGGCAGGAACTCGGAGGTGGCTTTCTTCCAGACAGAGGTGCTCGCAGAAGTCATGTTCCTATGCTGGGACCACCCTACTGCAGGGCTGACTGGCAGTCATTTCTGTTTGCCCTGGTGATTGCCTGAGACCCTACCCCACCCAGTTTACAACCCCACACAAGCTGTGGGCAATGGCTTTTGCATATAAATGGCCTGTCCTTTATCAGGCTAAAAATCTGTCAAACAAGCTGCATCTGGGTCAAGCAGCCCCAAAACTATCAATAAAAGGCCCAAGACCCGGCACCAGCACCAGCCTGCCTTGCTTCACAGCTGGGTCTTGTCTGGGCACTTCCAAACCAAATACAAAGAGGAGAAATCTGCAGATCTCTCTGTAGCTCCTGTTGGGTGGCCCCAGGCAGTGGCTGACTTTGCACCTCCCTGGAGACCCAAGAGCCAGTGTACCCAGTGGCCAGTGTCAGACCATACCAGATTACAATTCTACACATCCATAAGTGACACACTCAAGGGGCAGACTCAGTGAGCACCAAAGCCCCACTGAAGCAAGTCCTACTCCATAGGGGTATTTCCTGCACAGCAATAATCCCACTGTAGTTGAAGTTGGTCTTCACAACCTGTTGGCTTGGAGGTCAATTCCTCCCAGAGATGCGAATAGCAATCAAGGCTCAACTACAACAAGACTGCACAAAGACCACAAA
>NW_006296625.1:1859305-1861640 GCF_000327345.1 Myotis davidii | reverse complement strand
AGGGTATTCTTTAGGAAGAGGAAGAAGAAAAAGTAAAGGTAAAAAAAAATATGAACAAAAAAATGACAACAAGTACATATCTATCAACAATTGAATCTAAAAATCAAGTGAATAAAAAAATCTGATTAACAGAATATACTGGTGAATAGAATAGAACCAGGGGCATGGAAATGGAACAGACTGGAAGGGGAGGTGGGAGGTGTGAGAAGAGATTAGACGAAGATCTTATATGCATGTATGCATTACCTATGGACACAGACAATAGAGTGGTGATGCCCTGTGGCGGGATGGGAATCTGGTGAAGGGGAGCTACGGGGGGAAAAAAGAGGAAACTCTGTAATAATCTCAACAATAATGATTAATTTTAAAATAAAAAAAAAAGTCAGCCGGTAGCCATCAGATGCACTTCTCTATTTAGCCTGCAGGTGGTGCTGTGTAAGGGAAATACAACTGTCCAAGTCAGGGGCTCTTGTTAAATTAAGTCCCACTTTTTTCTGCGAAATTTTTCCAAGAAACCAGCTCAACTATTCCTCACTGAATGGTGTAGAAAGCATCACTGTCTGTTGAAGCCCAGCCCAAATGCCTGTTTTCAGATGGAGGAGTACAGGGTGTGGGCATCCGCATCAATGCTATGACCTGGCCTCTGCCAGTTACAAGGAAGGAGGCAGTAGACTTGAGCTCCTGTCTCAGCCTCACTGCCTGGAAGCAGAGAGCAGAGGATAGCCACCTCCCCTTCACTGTTGCCAAATACTTTGTCTTCCAGGTGGAATTTTAGTCTAAACTCCACTCCCCCGGGACCAAGAGGGCCACACATGAGCCAAACCAGTAGGATCCCTCAGGACCAGAGGCAGCAAGAGGAAGATCTCTCTAAGTGCTTCTGGAAAAGCTGAAGGTGGCAGGTGAAGTTCAAAATTAGAGATAAAAGCAGGAAGAATCTGCAAATCAAAGGTGTCAAAGGCAGGTGCTAGAGCAGAATAGAAAGGCAAAATTATAAAAATGCACCAAGCAGCTGTCCAGAATGAGCAGCGTTAGCTCTGGTTAATGGCTCAAAGGTTAATGGCACTTTATTCAATGCTCACTTTAAGGTAGAAGGAGGCAAATTGGATGTAAGCAGCCAAAGACAAGCAGGCATTTACTTCTGCCCATAGTTTCTGGCATAGAGTACGTTCTCAGTATATGTGGATAAATAAAGGATGGTATGAATGGAATCCATAAAGCCTTGCTCAGAGAGTCACATGAATTTAGAAATGCTATTCACTATGACAACCTACTTTATAGACACTCAAATACACAGCAGGGGCAGAAATACACAGAGCCGCCAGCTCTGAAGTAATCCTAGTTTAATCCAGTAAGTATGCATTGAGCACCATGCCAACCAACATGGTATTTACTACAAACACACCGTGGCTCCAAGTCTTATGTACACGTCTGTTTGTTTGATTTTTGTTTGTTCAATTAATAACAAATAAACTAAAAATAGGAAGACACTGAACTAAAAGCCTGACTTTACCTCCCATTCTGTTATTCATCAGAACATTAAGAGTAACCAATGTCCCGGACTGAACAGATTCCTGGAACCAGGGACTTCCAGTTTTAAAATCAAGAGAATCCCAGACAAACTGGGACTGGAAATTGGTTGCCTTATTTCCATGTTACGATTTAATGTCTAGCATTCTCCTCGGCTTAAATGTAGAAACCACATCCAGCTGGGTCTCAACTGTCTTCAACATGGTTCTCACAAGAAAGCACTCAGTCTGCTAACCACGCTGCCTCCAGATGATCGGGGTGTTCAAGCAGCAAGGCCCAGTGACTCCCTGCCAAAGGAGGCTCCCACAATAATAACAGCTGACGTTTAGTGAGCATGTACTATGTGCCAGGCACAGTTCTAAAGCCTTTACTTGAATTATCTCACAAAAAGCTTCTGAGATATTATTATACATTTTACAGATAAGGAAACTGAGGGTCAGAGAGCTTAATTAATTTCCTCAAGATCCCACAACCAGAGCTATTCTTAGAGCGGATCCTTTTCAGATTTACGTCATATCACATTATGCCTCTCCTCAAAATTCTCCAGTGAATTCTCATTTCACCCAGAATAAAATGCAAAGTGCATATAAATGGACAAGACCCTGTGAGACCCCTCCTCCAACCCACTTACTTGTATCTCCTAAAACGGGTTCCCTCATTCCCTGGGCTCCAGCACACTGTCAGCATGTGGTTCCCCCAAAGCTCCTAACAAGCTCCCACCTCAGGGCCTATGCATGTGCTGTTCCCTATGTTTGCATGAGCTCATTCTTTTATTTCCTTTAGGCCTCTGCTCAAATAGTATTTCCCT
>NW_006296625.1:1831775-1859147 GCF_000327345.1 Myotis davidii | reverse complement strand
CACACACACACACACACACACAATATATACATATCTACCTATCTATATGTGTATGTGTGTATGTGTTTTTCTATTGTCTGTCTTCCCACTGAAATATAAGCTCAATGTGAATAGGAACCTAATCTGTTATGTTCACTGCCCTATCCCAGCACCTGGGACAGAAACTCAATAAATGGTTAACAAATGAATAAATCCATGAAGAAGCCAGGACTGGAACCCCAGCTCCCCTCCTAGAGAGAGTATCCCATGTTGGGAGGGAAGCTTGTCCATGGGGAATTCTAAGATAACGTGTATGAAACTTACAAGAGAGCGTCAGTAAGATGGCTCGAACTCCTCCCTTCATTTCTGTCTAGCACTTACCTTAATTAGAATGTTTACAGGGGCTTTGGAAGGTTTAAAATCTGCGCTGAGTGTAACAACACGAAACTTCACTTCTTGCTTTGGCTTGTACAGGATTTTGTCTGTTTGAGTGAAGACCGTCATTCTCTTGGCATCAAATGATAAGCGTGTGCTATTAGAGAATAAAAGCTCATCCTGTGCACGTCCAGTTACACGGAGCTCATAAATCCCATATGTACTGTACAGAGGTAACTAGGGGAAAAAGAGATCAGACATATCAAGGTCTCATTATTTTACATCAAAAATGTGTTTAATTATAAGTAGAATAAAAAACGCAAATACATAGTATTATCGAAAGTAACTGCAAGGTTTACCAGAAAAAGTAATTGCAACGTTGAAACATTTCCTCCTAGGCACCTAAGTTAAACAATTTGCTTTCCTTTTTTTAACATCCTGTACTTTGCTCTCCAATTAAATCACAGGGTTCCTGGAATGTGAGATACATCCCACAGCTCACTCTCAGCTGCCAGTCACCTTGTCATTTCCTATTCCAAGTGCAAATTTTCCCTCACTGACAGTCACTGTGGGGCAGAAAATCTAATATCCTTCAACATTCCTTCCCATGCCATCCCCCACTTGCAGGCACATTTGCACAAGATTTGGGTTTTGCTATCCTCTCTCAAGCTCCATTCTACACATTCTCTTCCTACACCTTGTGCAGTATGTGTCATAGTCCTTTTACTATTTCTAGTAACAGAAATCTCACCTTCCAGCATGAACAGACCAGAACAGTTTGCACATGCTGTGTCATTTAACCTCACAACAGCCCTTCAGGTGGGTGCTCTCACTAATACCATTTTCCACACAAGGAAACTGAGGCCTAGAAGAGTGGAGAAAGTCGTTCCAGGTCAGTAGCTGAGATTCCAAACCCAAGAGGAGCTATGCTGCTCTCAGAGCCTTTCATATAATAGTTTTAAAATATGTCCAAAAATCCTCTAATCTCCCCCCTCCCTTGGAAAGATAGAGCCTAGTTCCCCAGATTTAGTGGCTTGCTTCTCAAGAACAGAATGAGTCTGCATCAAAAAAATGATGGTTTTTGCCTGGTTCTCTCTTTGATGCCTTGCTCTGGCAGGAGGCAGACACCAGATGCTGAGGTCACTCAACACGCCCACATGCGATGGAACTGAGGCCTCCCCCCAACACCCACCCCCAACCTGCCAGCTGTGCAGAAGAGCCAGCCCTAGTGAAGCCATCAGATGATGGCAGCTCTGGGTGACATATTGACTGCATCTTCGTGAGAGCCCAAATCAGGACTGCCCTACTATGTGGTTCCCAGATTCCTAACCCACAGAAACTGTGAGAAGTAGTAAGAGTGTATTGTTGTATCACACCAAAGTTTTGGGATAATAGATTACACAACACAGATAATTAGTACACCTGACTTTTCCTTTTCAGATTAAAAATCCTGAAGTTCTAAAACTACATTCTGACTCCTTTTTGCAAATCAGTTTTACCCACAGAAAGCTCAGGGGAATTTTCCAGTAACAGCAGCCACCATATAGCTAGGAATATGGGTAAGAATATGAAGTTCAGGAAATATTTAAGGAGAAAATACTTGGAAATGCATTTAAAAAATAAGATAAATAAATGGATGGAGAGATAGGTAGATGGAGAAATATGTGATGAAGCAAATGTGATAAAATGTGAATGGCAGATTCTAATGGTGGGTATGTGAAATTCTTCAAGTTTTTTTGTACATTTAAATATTTCATAATAAAATATCAGTTAAAAGAATCAGTAATATCACCTTCAAATGACTTCTAGTGTTGATTTTTCTGCTTTTCTTCAATAAATAAGTATTTATTGAGCACCTTCTAGCTCCAGGATGTTCTAAGTGCTTGGGATACATCATGATGAACCAAAGATGTGTGCCCTGGTGGGGCTGAGTCTAGCCTAAAACCTGCATTCTTATATTCTGTTTTCTCAAGTGACATTTCAGTCCTCAGATTTTTTTAAACAGATTCCTTAATACTAGACTCAGGAAAATGCACATGCCAAGGAACCATTATATCATATGCTTATATACGGAAAAGATTTAGAAGTACTAAAAATTAGATACTTGATGAGATTTCTCTTTATAATTTGGACTAGTTTGATCATTTTTAGTGGCACAAAGGCTCCAGAACAGAAAGTAGATTAAAGACTTCTGTCAAATTAATGATGCAGAGGCCTGAAGCTAAAAAGGCCTATTAGCCACAGGAGGTCAAAGAATTAGAGAATTCAAATAAAGACGAATGTGTCCAAAACCATTTACTCTGTTCCCTCCTCCACCCTCCTTCAGGGAGCTGACACGGCCTCCGGAGGGGATGGTACTGACTGTCTTTCTGCTCCTTCCAGTTGCCCTTATTTTCTTTCTCAACTCTCCCCTGTTAGAAACCCCGCTGCCCCATATGAAACATTTAGGTTGTATGGGATCCTCCAAGCCAAGGCGCTGATCCCAGTGCTGGAAAGTCAGAGAAGACAACACGCACTTGGTGCATCAGTAGACCTTCCTAGGGTGTCTCTGTGGACCTGAGCATCATCACACAGCTTGGGGTGGCCGTGGGCTCCGGATGGCACAACAGGTCCTGAATGTAGGCACAGAACTTGGCCCTTCACTGTTAACAGTAGAGGGACATACTGAGAAGGAGACTGAAGAAGATATGCTGGGTTCTAAACACTTTTTATGAAAGTTTCTCTCTGTTCCGGATCTGGAACGGGTGTAATCTGCTTCCCACTGTGGAGAGAACCCCAGAGGTAATAAAGGCTCCTGAATCTCTGCTGATCAAATGCCTTCTGCCTTCTTAGGGCCACAGCTACTAAAAAGGGTTCCCAGAATTGGTAATAAAGAGCGTCTTTCACAAGAGGTTCCTCCATATCTCTTACACAAACGCCAATTATTTACCCTCAGAGATTTTGAACTCCTTCGTGTTGAGTTGAGGGCACAGGGCTGGAGAGAGATGCAGTTCCCACAACTGGGCACTGTCTGGCTGCAGGACAAGAGCCTGGAGTATACAGAATTGAGGGGCTTTGATCAACCAAATAGCAATCAGCACCTGAGCTGGGCGTGGTTGATTCTCAGTTATGCGAGGTCTGTTTTGTGTATATGTAAATATACCCTCTAAGTAAAAGATAGCTCTCTGCCCAGGGTACAAAAGGAAGGCACACTCAAAAAGGTCTTTGATGGACAATAAATGGATTTCTTATTCTAATCTGGGCTGTCTAAAGCCATCTTACCTTCTCTGAAAGATCAATTGTCTATGGAAATGAGACAGATAGTGTTTCTCCTACTTTAGTTCATTAGTAATAGCAGTTATTAAGGGCAATGGATATTTCAAATAATTTTCCAGATACAGTGAGAAAATTTTTTAAAGATGATAGTCTCTATCAAAAATGTATTCGTAATTTTACCTAACATAAACTTTAAAAACATTTCTAATTTTAAAAATCACTCCCTCATGTGATTTAACTTAACTTTACTAACAAAGAGAATAAGATAATAAAGAAATTTTTTCTAGCATATTTTGTACAAAAAATAATCTTTGTATTAAACATTAACTTTTTATTTACTCCTTATTAAAGGCTAACTGGAGTGTATTAAAAAGTAAAAACAATAAGTAACCAGATGTTAAAAACACATTTGTTTTAATGCATCCAAATATGAATAGGAATATATGAATAGGAATATATGAATATTTTACAGCAAAAAATTCATGAAGGCCTTAATTTAAAATAATATATTTACAAACATCAGAATGCAAGTACACTTTGAAAGTTGGGTCTATTTTATGCCCTAACTGGTTTGGCTCAGTGGATAGAGCGTCGGCCTGCGGACTGAAAGGTCCCAGGTTTGATCCCGGCCAAGGGCATGTACTTTGGTTGCGGGCACATCCCCAGTAGGAGGTGTGCAAGAGGCAGCTGATCGATGTCTCTCTCCCATCGATGTTTCTAACTCTCTATCCCTCTCCCTTCCTCTCTGTAAAAAATTAATAAAATATATTTTTTTTAAAAAAGGAAGTTGGGTCTATTTTAATTGAAAACTCATAAAAATGCAGAACCTTCTATTTTTGTCTAATTATCAAATTTTCCCGGACATTTTATGACTAAGTCTTTAAAATTGGTTTACTAAAAAGGGATAAATCCTAAATATAATTTCTAGTAATGCTTTCTATAAATATTGCTATAGCTGCATACAATAGAAATAGCATTATATTAAAGACACATATAGGATGTCAGGCTTAGTATTTCATATAGTCAAAACTTAAAAGAATAATAGTAGCCAAATTCCAGCTAATGAGAGCTCGGATGAGTGCAATTTATACTAGCATTATTGGAACAAGTCCAAGTGCCCTTATCCTGTCTAAATGCCTTCTCTTCTCAGCCTTTCTGCACTTCCGGTCAATGCCATTGCAGACTTCTTTGAGGAAACCAGAGAGTTATTGTGCTTTAAGCTGTGATTCCTGAACTTAAATCCCACTCCTTTCTGCTATAGGACAATTCTATTACACAAAATTTATTTCAGTCTTCTCACTGGAATGCCCTTTCAACAGTGTGACATACACAGGCTCTGGTGGCCAGCATCTAACGTTTTAGGTTTCATTAACACAGTCTAATGTTTTATTGTCACCAAGACTTTTGCCTGCTATATCCTCCTCCTCCCCTCCACTTTATTTAATAATAGAAAATGAGTATATTTCTTCATAAGGAAAACACAAGCATAAATAGCTAAGAAACATTATAGCTATGGAATATAAGTAACTTTTGTAAGACTGTTGGGGAGCACTAAATCCTCAAGGAGCCCTCCGAAATGAATGTGGTTTCTGAATGTGCTTGACAAGTAACCTTCAGGAGGTAATGGGGGAACCCAGCTCATCAAGTAATGCTGAGCCCACATAAGTATGTAATGTGTCAGGGTCAAAGTCATTAGTCATCTATTCTCAGAAAAGTATTCCAAAGCGTACCTCCTATTGGCTGTTGTGCTTTACTGCACATTAGTGTGAAGCTCCAAGACAAAACACAGTAATAATGATGATAGTCTCTATCAAAACTCTGGGAAGTAGGATTCGTTCACAAACAACATTTATTAATCAGATTCTATGACTCTCTCTACAAAATAACATCCCCTTTGCACTTCTGTGTCAAAGGTTGCAGCACTGTGACATCTGATTTCACCTCCAGGGTACCGGCACCATTATGAAACAAAGACAGTGTCTTATCCCCTTTTCCAGGGCGGGTCTAGGGTGAGGTGAGTGAGGTACTTGGCTCAGGTATAAAATTTAAGGGGGTACAAAAAAAGTCAGTAGTAAAGATAAATAACATGATTTTAAATAGTCTAACATATCCAAAATAATACAAATAATTCAATTATGAACAAAAATAAAATTTTAAACTAAGACAGGATCAGTATTACTGATGTTTCCTTTTGCCTCAAACTCCAATAGGTTCAGCATGACTCTGCCCTGTTCCAGGATGAGGAGACTAAGGGATGGAGCATTAATTACATATTTGAGACTGTAGGGTTCATTAAGGCAGAGTAGGACCAAACCAGCCCAGGTTCCTGTGCTATTAGTCTAGGCCAATTTCCTTCAGTGAAGTTCTCTATTTTACACGAAGAAAATCTCTGCTACAAGTTTGAAAGGCCTAATACCAATCTCCCTGAAGGAATATTATTCTTAAATAGTCTGATAGTCTGAAGGTGCAACTGAACTCAAGCCAACTTCACAAGGAATTTAACTGGATACAAAAACCAACAAAATATTAATGTATTTAGTTCACTGATGAAATGCACATTTCTGAAACAAAAAAAGTTAATGGATACTTACTGCTGGAAGAGTAAGTCTCTCGAAAGAGCCTAAAAGGAAAATGAGGGGAGGAAAAAGAGTCATAATTTGAATCTGATGATATAACACAGAACTCGCAAGACTCCCCTAAAATTCTTGATGTGGAAGGAATCATAAACTTATTTGGTCAAACCAACACAACGTTGTTAATGCCCAGAACACCTGAGAGATTATTACTTATCTTTGTGCCAAAGAATTAAGGAAAACTGGGCCAGACTTAACAGGCTATTACTACTGGGTGAACCTCCCCAAAAAATTAGTAAGTTTTACTTCCCTTTTCCATTATCATTTCTGTTGGCATGGTTGCTGCTGCTCCTGGTGCTGTTTTAATATACACATTTGAGCAACACTTCAGAGAATCTACAGAAGGAATCTGAGGTTTAGTTCTTATGTTCTCATCCCCTCGTGATAAAACAAGAAAAGGAAGGCATTAGTCATGTCAGTGGTGAGCTGGGACTCATAACTGGCCCCATTTAAGTGGTATGAATTTAGAGATGGTGACAGACCCTCAGTCCCTTCATTCACTTAAGAAATATTTATTAAGGGAACCACAACGAACAAGACAAACGTAGTCCCTCTCCTCCTGAAGGCCATATCTGTCTAGTCTAGCCCATGGGAACAGACGGGCAGGCAGCCCATACGGAACAAGGGTTAAGCAAGTGGCTTCTAGAATCTACCCTGAACCAGTCACATACTACCCCCGTCCCTGACCAAGTTATCTGAGTCTCCAGGGTCAGTTTTTTCATTTATAAAGTGAGGATGCTAACAATCATACCAATCTCATAACATGGTCTTAAGCAATAAGTATGTCTATGTCTGTGAAGTATATAGAACAATGCCTGGCACATAGGTAACACTTGATAAATATAAGCCATTATGGTGCCAGGAAGCTGGAAGAGTTACGCACTGGGAATGTCTGCGTGACTCTATAATAGTGGTCTTCAAATTTCTGTGATGGAGCATTCAATCAATAAACTATTTAGGCCCAGCTGGTGTGGTGCAGCAGTTGAGCATCAACCCAGGAACCAAGAGGTCACTGACTCAATTCCCAGTCAGGGCATGTGCCCAGGTTGCAGGATCAATCCTCAGTAGGGGACATGCAAGAGCAGCTGATCGATGATGTACCTCTCATTGATGTTCCTATCTCTCTATTCCTCTCCCTTCCTCTCTCTAAAAACCAATAAAAACATATTTAATAATAATAATAAAATAAGCTATTTAGTACACATTACCAATGTCAACTTAGATTTATAGTTTATCCATGCCTTTCTCAAACAAAATATTAAATATTAGAAAACCTTAATTTCTTAGTTTTGCTCAGTAAAATTATAGCAATAAAAGCACATGTTCTACCTACACCCTTATAAATAGGCTTACGCACTCCCTGATGTGTGCACACCCACGCTGAAAACCACTGCCTCAGTGAAAAACAAATATGCTTTCAGGAGCAGATAAGCAATTCAGCAAAATCATTATCCTACCTAGCACAGATCAGTTTATCCAATAACTGCCACCCTAGGAAGCAAAGAGCAGGAGTCTTAAGTAACAGGACCTTGGACTAAAAATGTTTTGAAAAGGTGAAGAAGGGGAAGCAATTAAACAAGGGCTGCAGTAGAGGTAGGGCAGGGAGCACATCAGAGGATCAAGAGAAACTGATGCCACAGTCTTGGGTTGAGAGGTAGGGCAGGGAGCACATCAGAGGATCAAGGGAAAGTGCCTAGAGAAACTGATGCCACAGTCTTGGGCTCTAGGATAAGGAGAAATTAGCCAGGTGAGGAAGGAGACGAGTGTTTCCAGGCAGAGCAGCAGGAAATGCAGGAGTCGAACATGAGCCTAGCAGAGCAAAGATCTGCGTGAGACAGGCAGGGAGAGGGTCCTACGGGTGAGGAACGGATCATGAGAGGCCTTTTAGACATGGTGAACCATCTCCAGGACTGTCCCAGGTTACACTGTTATCCTAGCACCTGGGGTTAGCATTTCTGCTGGACCTTTTTTTGTTTAGCCAAATATTGACATGAGATGGCTTTAATTTGCACAAGATTTAACTTTGAAATGTAATCATGCTTTGGAAATATTTCGACTTAAGGGAAGAAACTTCTACTCATTAGTTCTTATTTGTAATGAAATAGACACCTTTTTTTTTGAAATGACATAGTCTATACTAAACTGAAGCTCAGAAATAGGCCACCCTAAATATAGTCAGTTGATCTTTGACAAGCAGCAAAGGTAATACAATGGAGTAAAGATAGTCTCTTCGACAAATGATACTGAAACAACTGGACATCCACATGCAACAAAAATGAATCTAGACACAGCCCTTACAACCTTTACAAAATTTAACTCAAAATGGATCATAGACTTAAAGGTAAAATGCAATACTATAAAATTCCTAGCAGATACCATAAGGAAAAGGCCTACATGGCCTTGGGTATGATGATGCCTTTTTAGATACAACAGGAAAGACCTGATGTATGAAATAATTGATAAGCTAGACTTCGTTCCAATTAAAAACTTCTCTACAAAAAACAGTGTCAAGAGAATAAAAAGAAAAGCCTGACTGGGAGAAAATATTTGCAAAAGACACATTTGATAAAGGATTGCTAGCCAAAATATACAAAGTACTCTCAAAACTCAGCAAATTAAAAAAATATATTGATTAAAAAATAGATCAGCCCAGCTGGTGTAGCTCAGTGGTTGAGCATCAACCCATGAAGCTAGAAGTGACCCACTCAGTTCCCGGTCAGGGCACATGCCGGGTTGCTGGCTGGATCCCCAGTAGGGGACATGCAGGAGGCAGAGATCCATGTTTCTCTCTCATGGATGTTTCTATCTCTCTATCCTGCTTCCTTCCTCTAAGATCAATAAAGACATACTAAAAATATAAAACTAGACTTAAAAAAGAATAGGTCAAAGACCTGAACAGACACTTCACTACAGAAAATAAACGGATGGCAAATAAGCATAAGATGCTCCACATCACAAGGAAATGCAAGTTAAAACAAGACACCACTGTATACCCATTAAAAGAGACAAAGTCCAAAATACAACACCAAATGCTGACCAGGATGTGGAGCAATAGGAAGTCTCATTCATTGTTGGTGGGAATGCAAAATGGTACAGCCACTTTGGAAGACAGTTTGGTAGTTTCTTACAAAATGAAATTTACTCATATATATACTCCAGCAATCATGTTCCTTGGTAATTCACTCAAAGGAGTTGAAAATGTATGTGCACACAAAAATCTGCATACAGGTGTTTATAGAAGCTTTATTGATAATTACCAAAACTTATTTTTTAATTGATTTCAGAGACAGACAGAGAAAGCGAGAGAAACATCAATATGAGAGATCGGTTGCCTCCCACACACACCCCGACTGGGGATTGAATCCACAACCCAGACATGTGCCCTGATGATGCTCCAACCAACCCAGCCATACCAACCAGGGCAATAATTGCCAAAACTTAGAAGCAACCAAGTTGTCCTTCCGTAGGTGATTAGATAAATAAACTATGGTATAGCTAGACAATGGCTTATTATGCAACATTAAAAAGAAAAGATCTATTAAGCCATTACAAGAAAAGAAGGAAACTTAAATGCGTATTACTAAGTGAAAGAAGCCAATCTGAAAAGGCTACATACTATATAATTTCAACCCTATAAAATTGTGGAAAAGGCAAAGCTATAAAGACAATAAAAAGATCAGTGATGGCCAGGGGGGAGGCAGGGAGAGATGAACAGGCAGAGCACAGAGTACTTTTAGGGCAGTGAAAATACTTTGTATGATATTATAATGATGGGTAATTATACATTTGTCCAAACCCATAGGATGTACAACACCAAGAGTGAAACCTAAGGTAAACTATGGATTTTGTGTGATTATGATGTTATGATAAGTCAATATAGATTCATTTTTGTTTTTAAAAAACATATACCATTATGGTGAGTGATATTGATACTGGTGGGAGCTATACATGTGTAGGGGCAGGGGTAATATGGAAAATCTGCAAAAAATATATAAAATCATGAATATATGACTATATCTATATAATGATATATAACGGTAAGACAATTTGAGCATTCAAATAAATAATGGATTATAACCTACTGAAAAAAACAAGAGTCTGTGAGTTCGTGCGGCTATATAATTAAGTAAAAGACTAAATGAGGGAGAAGACAAAGTTCTTTTTTACCATAGAATTCCAACTAATAAATGTAGAAGGAATCATGGAATTAGAAAATGTCACAACTATCATGGTAAGAAATAGGTCAGCCAGTAATCACCAGTCTTGTGTGTACAAGGCTGAGTGAGACGCATGAGAATTAATAAACCATTGTTGTTTTAAGCCACTAAGTTTTGGAGTTGGTTCATTCACAGTAATAGCTAACTGGGACACTTTTGACATTGAAAAAGGTTAACTAGCAAACCTCTGAAGCTGCACACCGTCCAATACAGTAGCTTCTAGCCACAAGTGGCTATTAAGCAACTGAAATACACTTCATGTGTAAAATACAACCCATTGTTAAGACTTAAAACAAAAAAAAAGAATGTAAACTATCTCAGTAATTTTTATAGCGATAGCATGTTGAACTGATAATATTTATGAATTATTGGGTTAAATAAAATATATCATCAAAATTAATTTCATCTGTTTCTTTTTACTTTTTTAATGTGGTTACTAGAAAATGTTATATTATAAACTTTAGACAATTAAGTAAATAAATAAAAGAAAATGTTACATTACATAGGTGGTACCATTATACTCCTATTGAACAGTGCTGGTCTAGAGGATGGAAGAATGAAGATTTTGCTCAGAAGCAATAAAACAACCAACAGCTCTGACTGTGTGTAACATTTTTGATTTTGTGAATACAATAACAATATAGATACTGTTTAGAGTGCTCTACAGCTATTACATACATTAACTGGTTTAATCCACACCATGATCCTGTTAAGCATTATTATCCTTATTTTACAAATGAGAACCCTGAGTCACACAAACACTAAGTGACTTGCCCAGGGTCACACAGAAAAAATAAGGGACCAAGATTCTAACCCGGCAGCCTGGCTCTTGGGCCCTATCTCGAAACCACTACTCCGCTCTCAGTATGAAAACAGCAGTTGTACTTTCGTAGTTTAATTCTCTTATCTTTGACTATTGTAAAAGTTCCACAGCCTGGAGAGCCTGCTGGTGCATGCTGGTGTCACCCCGCTCTCTGTCACAGAGGTTCAAAATCTCAGTCATCTCGGATTCCTTTCTCCCCTCAACTTTATGTCTGTTGTCCCCAGAACCTAAGGTTTCTTCTTCCATAATGTTTCTCCCAAACCTTATAGTTCTATTAAGCACTGCAGCAGTGAAACTAATTTTAAAATAACTCATGCTATACCACAATTTCTGAAAAGGATATATGAAAACTAGAAAATTTCCCCATTCTTATATCGGTTCTTCACATTACACAGTTACGATACATTTGAAGTTAATTTCAAGATCTGAAAAATTCCCCTTCAAAGTAAAGTAAAACAATAACCACATCTAAGGCTGGGTTCCAACTCTGAGATGATGACTAAAGTGCAAGAGGTTTTGTAGGGAGTGCCTTAGGATGGGCACCTGGAGAACGGAAGAGACAGGAAGGGAAGGAGACAGGACTAGGGAGAGGAAGGGGAGAGAGCTGCAGGCTCAAGAGACGTCCACTAGTGGCGCTGAGAAGCAGCCATAGCCCTTGAGAGTTGTCCTGAGTTGGCTGGACCCCCACCCAAGGAGGGGTTGACCTCCACCCAGGGAGGGGTGTCCCTCTGGCAAGGGGGCCTTGTTTAGCTGATGTAATCCCCAGAGGGCGCTGGCCCTGAGAGCCTGTGGCAACACTCCCAGAGCTTGAGGCAATGAGTCCTTATCCCCGAAAGGGCTGTATCTGGGTGGTACAGCAAGGCATCCACCACAAAGTCCCAGACTGGAATAAAACCAAAAAAAATTAAACTGCAGCCCTAGACGGTTTGGCTCAGTGGATAGAGCATCGGCCTGCAGACTCAAGGGTCCTGGGTTCAATTCCGGTCAAGGACATGTACCTTGGTTGCGGGCACATCTCCAGTGGGGAGTGTGCAGGAGGCAGCTGATTGATGTTTCTCTCTCATCGATGTTTCTAACTCTCTATCTCTCTCCCTTCCTCTCTGTAACAAAAATCAATAAAATATATTTTTAAAAAATTAAACTGCAGTGAGCTGAGCGCCCCAGCAAACCTGCACCCTCAATTATTAAGAGTTACTTATTTTTCATTACTTTAGGACATATCATTGGGGTTGACTATTTTGTCAGCCTAGTGACCAGAGGAAACAATATGCTTCCTTTCTCTCAAGGCCTAACACACCGCCTACCTCCCACCACTGGCAAATTTACAAAGACTAAGTAGGAGGCAAGGAGGGGAGGGGTGGGATGTGGGAGGGGAGGGGAAGGGAGGAATAATTTCTGTTTATCTAAGTGACACCTGGCAAGGCGAAAGTAAAAAATAGCTATGGGTCTACAAACTAAATAAGTAATAGTTTGATTAATTGGACGGCGAGCATTTTAGCAATCAAAATCAGCTCCCTAGATTTGAAGTGCAGGAGACACCATTTCATAGAACTTTACTTTTTAATGCAGCTCTTAACAGAGTCAAACCTTTGATGGGTTTCATCATTATCAAGAAATTGGAACTACATGCCTGAGTCCCCCTGCTCTGACATGTGACCATGTCCATTCACAGACCCAGGAAAGACAGAGGCAGAAACAGAAGCTGCCCCCAAAAGCTAGAGCGTAGAGGCAGAGATGCCCACCCACCCCGGACTCTTGCTGGCTTCAGTGACTCAAGGATGAGGAGAGAGATCCCATTGAAGGCCCACGCACTGCTCTTACATGTCCTTATTAAAAGGTCAACTGGGAGTACTTGACATTTTTTTCGACTTGTTGTCTTCCCTCTAAATTTACAAACGCAGCTTGGAATCGCCTAGGCAATTATTAAGTCTTATTTGAAAGTCCTAGCATCCTAGCAATAACGTACACCACCAAAACATAAACGTGGGGGTGGTGCAGTGGGCGTGTAGACGAGGGATAGTCATCTCTTTCTCTGCTGTTGCTAGGTTGGGGATGAAATACACAGTATTTACAAGTTGTTGTGAAGTTTCCTCTCTCTTTTGGCAAGCATCCACTCAGACACGGGAAATCTGTAACAAAATCACTAAGCCGTGCACCGAGAAAATCACTGAGAAAAGATGCCCTCTGCCACATGCAGTCCTTCTTACCCTTACTGTGTAAAACTCGGGTCATTTTTGTGTATAACCAGAAAAAGTCCATCTAAACCTTCAGGAGCTTCCTCCTTCCCAGTGTCACCAAGCCACTCAAAAGAAACCTTGTCTTAAGGCTTCACGCTTGGCACAGCCTGAGAGCTGGCCTTTTGACTTACAAATAGAGTCAAAGCTATTTTTAAATTGTGTAATAAGCATACACAAAAACTAACCTTTCCTTAACTTTTTAAACACACTCTCTAACACCATATGCTGCCTCTTCTGACATCTGTGCTCACAAAATAGCTCTGTAGAGAAGCGCTGGAAGGAAGGAGTAGTGTGTAATTGGAAATCCACTAGGTCCAGAAATATCTTCTATGAAAAAAAAAAAGATTTTCTACTCTACGCCTGATTCAGTATTTACTGTTTAATTCTTTTTGGCAGCTCTCTGCTATTCAGTAATGTACCGTATAGTAATAAAATTGGGTATATTACTTTTAAGCTAAAAATTTTGACCACTTTTACCAAGTTATTACATATTCTCTCATTATTCAACAATTTCTTTGATAGTAATGGACAAAGTGAAAAATGGAGTTTTCCACCAAAATCCGTGGAGGATAAAACCTTAAAATATAATGTTTCTGCTTCACAATTTAATGTCACTTTAAGAGGTTAATAACTCATCAGTGAATACAAGCTATACAGAAAACGCAAGTATTTCAAGCAAAACGAACCAAAAATATCTCCTTTGGTCGCTTACATACTCTAATTTCTTTCTATCCTGCCTCCCTTGTTTACAAATACCTCAATAAATATGAGTTTCATAAATAACCTTTTGTCCCATTTAGACTGCTGAGTGTAAATTAGGTCAAACAAAAACCCACTAAAAGTAAAATAAATAAAAGGATACAGTATAAACTAGATGTTAGGTCCAGTACAACTAAAAAACCAAGAGTCGAGCAAGGCTGTGGGCTGCTAAATGCATAGGGTATTTATTACGACAGGGGCAGCAATCTATGGCCCCTGGGCCAAATCTAGCCATGACTGTTGTTTGTATATTTCATGAACTACTGATGATCTTGCATTTTTAAATAGCTGGAAAAAAATGAAAAGAACAATATTTTGTGACACACAGAAGTTATATGAACTCTGAATTCAAGTTCCATAGGTAAAGTTCCAATGGTCCACAGCACACTCATTTGCTGTGTGCTCTCCATGGCTGCCTTCACCACCCAGGGGAAGTTGACTAGCTGCCACAAGACCATAAGGCCACCAAAACCTGCAGCATTTACCCTCTGGCCCTTTACACCCTTATAGGAGGGTTCTCTTTTGAGGGAGATTCTTCCTTCCTCAGGGAACATAGAATAAGGTTGAAGGCCCACTCAAGTCAGACTCAAACAGCCATCAAGAGAGACCTGACCCATGCTCCAGGCTTGAGGGAGACGTCAGTGCTAATATCTAATACAGTGGGGCCCTGACTTACGAGTTTAGTTCGGTCCGTGACGGAGCTCGTAACTCAAATTACTCGTATGTCAAATCAAAAAGTGAACGAGTGAGACACGTGATGCTGGGCTGATGTTGTGGCGTTCACTGTGACGTTCGCTGCACCAACTAGCGGTGGGGTATCTGAAGCTGGCTCGTAACCCGAATTTTAGCTCGCAACTTAAAGCAAAAAATCGGCCAAGAGACGGCTTGTATCTCGAAAAACTCGTTAGTCGGGACACTCATAAGTCAAGGTCCCACTGTACTGGAAAACGTCAGATACAACACAGCTACATTCTCAATTGCTTCAATGTGCCAGGCACTATGATAACATTGTAGGGCAGTACATTAAAAAAGAAAAGAGAAATGGGTGAAGTTATTTTTAATAACACATTTTATTTAACCCAATATATCTCAAATCTAACCACTGAACATGTAATCAATATAAAAATTATTGAGTTTCGGTGAATTTTTGGTACTAAGTATTCAAAATCCAGTCTGTAGTTCACACACACAGCCCATCTCAATTTGTACGAGCCACATTTCCAGTGCTCAAAACCACATGTGGCTAGTGGTTGCTGTATTGGACAGTGCAGTTTTTTGTTGCTGTTTTCTACAGATTTTTTATTGATTTTTAGAGAGAGGAAGGGAGAGGGAGAGATTAACATCAATATGATATCATTCAGCTGCCTCCTGCACACCCCCTACCAGGGATGGAGCCCATAACCTGGGCATGTGCTCTGACTGAAAATCGAACCAGCAACCCTTCGGGTGCACAGGGATGAAGCCCAACCAACTGAGCTACACTGGTCATGGCTGGGCACTTTAAAGTCTCTCTTAAGTCTCACAGCAATGCTCTGAGGTAGGTACCATTGTTATTATTATTATAGAAATAAATAAACTGACTAAATGAGATGAAGTGACTTGCCCCAAGGCCTCATAGGTAGTAGCAGGTAGTGCTAAGGGTTCAATTCCAATGTGCCTCCAGGGCCCCCATTTTAATCCACTGTGTCCCCCAAACTGTACACGACAGACCCAGCTAATTCTTCTAAAATATTAGTCCAAACAAAATCTCATAATCTCCCCCTGTCCCTCCCCTGTAGCTTAGTGCAATCTGGTGTTAGTATTTGGATGCATCCACTCTTCCATCCTTTCCCTCTTATCTATGTTGTTATTACTTCTATCCCCTATGTAACCCTGTAGGCAATCATTTCTCCTCAACCCAATAGGCTCACTTGCAAGCTTCATACCACAGTCCCCATTCTCATGTCCATGGAAGACACAGGTAATCTGTCTATTCCAGTAAGCCCAGACTTGATCTTGAAACTGTCATCAGCACAGCACTCCAAGCAACCCCTACCATCAACTCAAGTTGCCACATGAAATGAAACCTATCTTTCTTCCCTAAGAGGAGCATAAGGACAAGAACTTCGTGTGATCACCAAACATTTATGCCACCCAGTATTGTGCCATATATAATTTGGGCCTAATAATGTTTAGAATTCTCAAAATAGTAAATGCCGTGTCTTAACTAACTATATTCTTGAGGAAATTTAACACATATTTCAGTGGAATTTAATTTATAATACTAAATCAATTCTGCCAGTTACATTTTCATAAATGTAAATTCTTAGCACTGCCCTACCAAAGGGAAGTTACAAGGTGTTCTTAAAAAAAAAAAAAAAACACCACAATCCTCCTCGTCATTTATTTCCAAGCTCTTTACCAGTCTGGTTTTCAGATTTTAATTCTTTGAGAACTAAAGACCCACAGACCTTCCCACTACCTCCCTCCACCAAATCTTTGATCAATTCCATCCCCGCCCTTGCAAGAAAAAGTCAAATCATGGAATTTTCCTAAGGGAAGTAAAAAATAGATGAGACAGAGCAAGACCAGGACCCAGTATAATTATTTCCTTCTCAAGTTCTGTCACTGCACATTTGGTGTGATGGTCATCTTAGCCCAGACCAAGATGATGATGAGTTACAAATCCACTTCCTTTTCACACTGACAGCAATGGAAGTATTAAATACCTCCCCACCCCAATCCTCAAGCTTCCAGTGAGGCAAATACTGAGGGGAAGCATAATTTGTCACCCAAAATATGCCTTTTGGTATAATGATTATTTTAAGCTGGTTATTTTTAAGAAACAAAAGATCCAGATAGAAACTTCAACCTTCCCCCTAACTGACTAAACAATTTAGACAGAGGAGCTGCTCCATGAAGGGAACTACAGTCACAGGTAACTAACTATACTTTATTATGAACTTGGTGTGACAGACAGGGAGGTAGCTGCAAGGCCCATTTGATCCTATTGTTAAAGATGGCTCAGCAAACATTTATTTACCAATCATTTTCTATCTCTTGTCAATGGCCCCTTTGCCCTATGAAGTCCTCCCACACTTCTCCTTAGCTCAAGATGGTATATAAGACTTAACTGCCTGATCTGTCTGCAGGTCTCATATTCTTATGGGACCCTCATATGTACATATGTAATAAATTTCCTATTTTCTCCTGTTAATCTGTCTCATGCCAATTTGATTACTAGTCCAGCCAGAAGAATTTAGAAAGGTAGGAAGGAAAATTATTTTTCCTCCCCCACACTGCCACTATAAACAGCCCCTTTCTCTTCTGTCCTCTGTGCTCCTTCGCCCACACCAATGCAAGTATCAACCTTTGCATTCCCATATCCCACAGTCCAACAGGGAGCCAGGTTAGGGCACCACCAGGAAATATCTCCAGTCTGTGCTTCTCTCTCCAATGGGACACTACATTTAACGTTTATTCCTGCTTCCAATAAAGAGATGGCCCATCTGTACAATGTAGAGGCGGATAGGTTAACTATGGCAAAGTTTTCCTAAAACATATTTCAACTTGATTCTTCATCTCAAGTTCATATCTCAAAATATTTCTTCCCTTTCTCACTCTCTTCTATTTCTTTCTTGATCAAAGAAAAAGTACATTTTTAAGGATAATCTACTCACCTGAGTTCCTGATCTAGATCTCACTATCTCTTACACATAAATTATCCACCCCTCACTTTTGCATCAACAAGTTTACCTCTCTACTATGCCTTTTTTAAAAATATATATTTTATTGATTTTTTACAAAGAGGAAGGGAGAGCGATAGAAAGTTAGAAACATTGATGAGCGAGGAACATCGACCAGCCGCCTCCTGCATACTCCCCACTGGGGATGTACCGGCAACCAAGGTACATGCCCTTGACCGGAATCGAACCTGAGACCCTTCAGTCTGCAGGCTGACACTCTATCCACTGAGCCAAAACTGTTAGGGCTCTACTATGCCTTTTAACAGACCTTTCTCCTTTCAATTGTCAAACTTCTGCAAAGAGTGATTTATACTTTCTGATTATATTTTCTCACCACCCATTTATTAGTTAAAACTCAGCCTTTCCTCCCAACACTTGACTTAAAACCAACGTCCTTTTCTTTGTCTTCCTCTTCTCTGGCCTCCTGGGACACTTGGCACTATTAAAACCTTTGTAACTCTTTCTCCCCTTGGTTTTTGAGACATCTTACCATCTTCAATCTATCCCTGTCCCTGGCTGCTCACTGTCTATCCATTTCATTGAGTTCCTTTCCTCTTCCCAAGCTTCTGTCATCAGTCTTGTTCTTTCCATAAGCACTGTCTCTCTTGTGCCTCCGATGCATTCCCACCGAGACTTCTAATATTGCCTGCTTCTATGAAACAATGCCTTAAACTCTCTCCCTAGCTACAACTTCAAAACTATCCGTTGGATGCTGCCTCCTGGATGTCTCCCCAAACTTACATCTAAAGCAGAATGTAAGTAACATCTTTTCAGAAAACACACACACAAAACTCTATCTCCTTCTCACAACTCCACTCCCAGCCATCGGCTCTTTCCTCTGACACACCCTTCCCTTTTCTAGTCTGGGAAATTACTGTTCCCACTAAATGCCAAAGGTGTCAGCAGAGGTGGAACATTTATGAACGGGCATTTGTATAGCTCTAATGTAAAAAGTAAAACAGTACCATGCACAGGGTACACGTAAGCAGCACTATTTACAAACCACACTGAATTTTTATACACACAAAAAATAAAAACTCTCCAGCCTTCTGCATTTTAAATATTATATGTTAACCTTCTAAAACCTCTGAACTTCCTCAGATGCCTTCCTTCCTTTTATTCCCCACCCCTCATTCATTCATGGTTCACATACAGCACGTAATAAATACTAAATTAATGGGGAGAGATGTCCTTGGGGAAAGAAGTAGTTTCAGCATTGCAAAGTCCTCTTAACAACATAAAGCAATGATTTTCAACCAGTGTGCCACAAGAATTTATAAAGCATATAAACCTGACTAGTCAGAGGCACTGACCTCTTTTCCCTTAGGCTGTCAAATAAAAAAATGACAACAGCCAATACAATAGCCGTCCAATATGAATGAGTCAAAGTTATACTTTTTTTGTCAGAGCGGCAAAAAATATATTTGTGTGTGTGCTGCAGAATTTTGGTAATTAGTTTATGTGTATCATGAGATTTTAAAAAAATAGGAAATCACTGACATGAAGAATCAAACAGTAACTCAGCCCAAATTCGTAGGATCTAATTTCTATTTCCACCAAAACCCTCAGTGAGTCACTGGTACAGTGACTCATTCCCTGTTAGAAGAGGAGCTGCAAATGTTTAACTTGGAGTTTGAAGAATCAGTATGTTCACTTTCAACTTCACCCAATCACTGATTCATAATCAAACCCACGTTTCTCTGCTGCTTAAAATTAACACCAATGTTTAGGTCTGGGGGGCTGCTTGAAAGGCAAATTGGGAAATCTGGGAGGGGCCTGCTCTCAGCTGCCTTGAATCATCATCCACTTGCAAAGGCATGCCTCACTCTCAGGCTTTCAGGTCAAGAACAGATACACAATGTTTATTGCCTTGGAGGACGTTAACCAGCTTTGTGTCAAACTAGCAATCTTATTTCTAATATTCCTTTTCGTGTTTCAAGTTGCCTATAAATAGCTCCTCCAAGTGTCCTTTTTTTCTTTCTTACTTTTTTTTTCTTTTTATCTCCCTTGATTTTACAATCTTCTCCCTACACTCTCAGGTTTCAGTCACGGTAGGATTCAGATTCTGCCTAGGTTTGCTTGATTTAGACTTTTACTTCACTTATTCAGTTTTCCTTTGCAATGAAATTCCATCTTACACACACATTCATGCAAGCTCCGGGCTATATTTCAAGGAGTTGAAAAAAAACAAACTTGTCTTCCTTTCAAAGTTTCTTTTTGAAACAATTTTATGTTCTACTTCATTAATTAATGAGTTGAATAAATTTTGCACATGTTTAAAAAAAAGAACAATTCTTTAGATACTAATGGACAACTGTTCTCATTTTAAGGTTTCTAAGAATCACTTGTGGCCACAAATTTATATTTTTAATAAGTACTTCTCGAACTTTGAGAAACACAGCCACAGAATTTAATGTTAGAAAGGTTCCCACCCCTGATGCAGAGCCATTAGTCCATAAAGAGCAACTCCCCCTTGAACTGAAATAAGAAACTTGCACAAAATTGCAGGTAAGCATTTTAAAACTCCTTAGTTAGCCTTATTTCCTTCCATATTATAAAAAAAAAATCAACGTTTGCAGATATATCCTCAGTTTTACACACAGTCCTCCAGATGTTAGGAAAGTTTCCTAGAGTATAATGGAAATAGCACTGGGCTGCCAATTTGGGGACCTGCAATCAGCTTCCACCCATGAGCGATTTCACCTTGGGCAAGTCACCCGACACCACACCTCAGCCTCCTCAGCCATAAATTAGGTGATTGGATTGCCTTATCTCTGAGGTCCCATCTAACTTGAAAATTTAACAGGAGAACTAGCACTGTGCTTGCGATTCTTTGGATTCAAATTATATTTCATTAGATCTAGGACTAAACTCCTACCAGCAAAATGAAAATGATTTCAGAGGAAGATGACTGATACAACACTGCATTGATATCGCAAAGTAAAGCAGACAAAAGCATGAAACAGCCCTGGCTGGTTTGGCTCAGTGGATGGAGCGTCGGCCTGCTGACTGGAAGGCCCCAGGTTCGATTCCAGTTAAGGGCATGTACCTTGGTTGCAGGCACATCCCCAGTGGGGGGTGTGCAGGAGGCAGCTGGTCGATGTTTCTCTCTCATCGATATTTCTAACTCTCTATCCCTCTCCCTTCCTCTCTGTAAAAAATCAATAAAATACATATTTTTTAAAAAAAAGCATGAAACAAATTTCATGCTTTTCCAGGCAGTAGAAAAACCTTCTGAAAAATTCAGAACCAACAGAACCAACTTCTAATTCAGGCTTTATCATTTACTATATTAAGTCAGGAAAATTAATTGCTCTCTCTTAGCCTCCGTGCAGTGACTTTTTCATAGGGCTATTGAAATGAAATATTGTGCAGAAAGTCCCTGGCACAATGGGGAACTCAAAAATTAACACATGAAATCTCTTCCCATTCTCTCCTAGTGATGTGCCTTTTCTGGAGTTCCCAGTTCAAGATCGTCGCAGTAGGCGATTAATAATTGCCTCGGACATAATTGTTGCAATTCTCTTCTAATAACAACAGCTACCATTTTTCTTAAATAATTCCTATGTGTTAAGTGCTTTAAAGATGTTAGCTCACTTAATCCTCACACCAACTTTAATTGTAAAAGACTGGAACTGCCATTCTTCAGATGATAAAACTGAAGCCTGTTGAGACCATGACTGCCCAATGCCACACAACCACTAACGAAGGGGCATTCATGTCGCCTGGCTTCAGAGCCCAAGCACACCAGGCAGCCCTGCCTATTTATACATTTCACACACAATAGCAAAGACACGTGAATGAAGAGCCCACGCTCTTTTAACAATCATTCTCACGTAACTACAAGTTTAGACTGAGTCCTCCTAGCAAAGCTGCCTGTGAAAACCTGTCCTGGGAGATCTGCCCACACACCATACTCATTAATCTACTCTCATAAAAACCATGGGACTGATATTGATCTATGAGTTATGAAATGTATGATCAGGAGCTTTGTTTCCACCAGAAAGCCATCCAAACTGAATTCGATGAATTTTTTTTTAAGTTTTCAGTTAATATCTCAATTTAAGAACTATTGATTTCCTGCCTTTACTGGATCAAGATGGAAAATAACATACCCCATAGTCAATGTGGAAAAGATAGAAACAATAAAGGACAAAGAAGAATTTTTAATTCTTAAAAAATAGAAGGTAAACACCCCATTAACTCTCCAAGATTTTGGGGCAAAAAGAAAAAGCAAGTTATTAAAGGATACGGACACACTCAGAGAATACACCTCACCCCAAGACATCAATGAGAAGATGGAAGAAGTCTTGGCACCACAAATAAATAGTGCCTCCAGACCAGAAGGCACTCGCCAGGAGATGTCCTATTCTTTTATACAATAGAAGAGTTAAATCATGTGCCTAGTTCTATTCATTACAGAGATGATAATGATGAGATTGGCAATATAAGGTGAGATGAGGTTGGTGGTGGTGATAACGACAAGTACACCTGAATGTCTGAATATCGCCACTAAAGAGGCATTAATACATCTTTAGAGAACTGATTAGTAGAAACACTTTTTCCAACAGGCTTGGTTGCTCAAAAAAAACAACCCATAATTGATCCCCAATAAATGTAGAATGCATTAAAAATGAAGCAATGAACTGTAAGTAATCAACGCTGCTAGCCCCAAGGATAAAAATGCAAGCAAAATTTTCCCCGTGTTGCCCAAAAAATAAGTAAACTCTTCCTTGAGGACAAGCCATGATTTTTTGCCCTTATTCTACAATAGGAATCCTTCAGCTATTACTTTTTCTGACACAAATTAAGCAAGAAATGCATTCAGGTTATGGTGAAACACTGCCCTGCTCCAGGAATTTCTAAGACTAGGACCGCTAGAAACAGCCGCTCAGAAACAGTTCCCACCCTTACCCAGCTCTGCTAGAAGATGAATCTTTATTAAAATCAACCTTTTCTTGGAAGGCCTAAGAAAGTGATGAAATAATCAGACCTAAAATGTATTTATTTGTGTTTATGTAGTTAAGGATAAAAATGAATCCTAGGAAGATCCAGACCCCATTAGTTTAGAAGTCCTCTTTTATCTACGTGTAGTTACAACTGGAGAAGTCAGATAAAGCAAAGGATGTGAATACAAGAAGGGAGAAATGTCTTGATCCTTAACTCCTCACATTCCAGGAAGCATCTGCTCCGAGAACAATGACTCGAAGCCTCTGATAACAGAATAACATTCTCCTGTCAAAGAGGGACCACACTCCCAGCGATGGTGTTTCCAATGAAACTGTGTATTAACAGTCAAAAACAGCCCCTGAAAGAGCAAATTTTCTCTTTTTCAAAAACTCATTCGGCAACTAGGGTAGCTGTTAATAAATAATAATAAATGTGGAATTACCTTAAATATTGTCTACTGTGACTTAGTATTTCAATATTTTCTTTAGCCATTATTATAAAACAAGGATTCATTCACTTTTAGAAATAATGGTTCAATAATGAAAATAGAGGTCTGCCTCCATGTAAGAAAGAAATGATGCTTTCTGCATCTTCTTCAGTATTATGACATTATATATTACTTATAATATTAACAGCTGGTGTTTACTGAGTGCCTAACAGGTGCTAGATACTGATTTTAACTTGATACATGCCCTGAGAATTAAATTTCATTATCCCCATGTTACAAACAAGGAAATTAAAGCTCAGAACAGTTAAGTAACCTGCCCAAGATCACACAACTAGTGCTAAGGCTCAAACTCGGAACTTAAGCTCTAATCGACATTTCCAGGGAAACAAGACTTCCCTTTTTTCCTGATATTCTCCTATGAAAGACAAAGTGGCCTAGTCCCTGCACACATTACCTCTTCCTGACTCCCATCCCAAACATACACCTAGTCAATCAACTTCCAGTGGAGAAAGAACCACAAATATAGGTCAACTTTGATTTTATCTCATTTCCTAATGCTGTTAATTCCTCTATGCTGGTAGAGGATAAATATTTATACAATGAATTATGGTAGAATCCTATCCATCCTTCATTATGTGCCCTACATAATTTTTTTAAATATAACTCTTAACATTTATAAGCATTTGTGCCTCAATTTCTGGCCACTGACTAAATCTAAACAGCTTCTGGTTAACAGCGTTTATATTTGGGTGGTAGGATGATGGGTGATTTTGGCTTATTGCCTTTACTTCCAGTGTTTATCGGGTTGTAAGTACTGACCATATATTACTCTTTCAATTAGAAAAATATACAATAAATGCTATTTTGATGAAAAAAATATTTAAGTATTTACTCCCTAAAAAAAAATTATTTTTCCCTTACTAATGAAAAAGAAGACATTCATTGACCCAATTTAATTCTGGGCCAGGTAAGAACATAAACTTGAAACAAGAGATGTAGGTTCTTTTATAAATGGCTCCCACTTTTACATTATCTTTTTTGTTACTTTAAAAATTAAGAAATATTTCATAAAACTGGATTTTAGCTCTTGTGTTGCTCTTCAAAGTTGCTCTTCCCAGAGGCCTATTTAGTAAAGTACTCTACACACACTAAATATGGGTTAGTGTCAGACTGTTAACTATATCCATTCTTCTTCAGGGCACACATGTGCCTACATTCCCCAGTCTCCTTTGTAAATGTAGCCATTGAAAGAGGAGCAGAAGCTATATGAGCCAATTCTAGATCTAGCCCATAAAAACCTCCCCACATGAGAAAATCCATGTGCTTTCCCTGCAGACTTGGAAGCTACTTGTTAATGATGATGGAGCCACAAGATGGAAGGAATCTGGGTCTCTGAATGGCCACTTGGAAGAACACCCAAAAACACCATTTTGGAATTTGTGAAGTAACAATTAAAAATATATTACGTGAGCCATTCCAAATTTGAGGTTTCACAGGGCTTTATTAACATATTCCAATTACCACAGAAGAAGGGTAAAACTCGATGCTTTTTCTCTTACCTTTTTCAAAGACTCCTTCTGCTCCTGCAATAAAGGCGGTGCGGTTTCCTGTCAACTTGACCACCTGTGCCTTCACAGTGACCGGTGAGGGGCTGTGCTCCAGGAGATGCACCCCAATAGTAACATTTCCTCCAGGCCTGACGGTTCCTGGAGCTGTCACCAGAAACTTGGGTCTAAAGAATTCCCAACAAGGAAAAATACAAAGTTTTTTATCCTCCCCTCACCATTCTTTTGTGATCCTCAAATTTTATAGACAGTGAGACAGACCCCCTATATTGTGCCAAATGCAATTGTTCCAATTAATACTGCCCTGCTGCTCCATTTAGCAGCTACACTGAAATGCCATTGAAACAATAACTCCCAAAAATTAATTTTAATGCAATAATTCACGTACCACTAGAGTAGAACCTGTGTTATTACTTCCGAACTACAAACAGCACAGGATGAGCCTCCATGTAGATGGCTTACACTGGGGGCGTGCAGAAGTTATTGGCAATGTGCAAGCCTCTAAACTTCTATTTTACAGATGACCTCATCCCAGTGTGACTTTTTTTTTCTTGGCTTAAACACACACACACACACACACACACACACACAAGTACATACACACAGATTTTGCCTGTTTCTTATTCTAACATTTATGTTTGGGCATTTGCCCAAGAAAAGATCATCTAACCAATACTACTGACTGAAATATACCATCAGACATTAAACTATCAGTGGTAAAATTTCCAGGTGTAGCCGAGCATAAACAGCACTTTCTCTGCCTCAGCTAGGGGTGAGGGCTCAACTACAAAAACCTTGAGGAGTGGGGCACTTTCCAGTACTTGGGTGCCTCCGTAGTTACCTTTCGACAGCGTCTGCACCTGAACCACACATCAGCCACCCAAGACACACTTTGCCCATGCCAGAGGTTGAGAAAAACTAGCACCATTTGTCTTCGAGAGAAGAAGGCAGGCACATTATTTGGGAGCAAACAGCTGAGAAAATGCAGAGGCAACGTGGACTAAAAAGGACTCTCTTTAGAAAGTAGTTATGGCCAGGGAAACGCTTCAACAACTTTAAGAGTGAAGAAAATAACTCTCTCATGGAAAACCAAGCTGAAGGGACACATGGTAAAACCGCCAGGCCAGTGCCTGGCTGAGGGCTGCCGCCGCGGGGCACCACACGCAGACGAGGTGGGCGGCGGTCAGGAGCTGTGGGCCCCGCATCTCTGCAGCGTCTGCCCGGACAGCCCTGGGCTCCTGGGGAAATTCGCGGGCACTGCGGGGTGTGGCTTCCACCTCCTCCCTGGTGTCTGCCCCCCTGCCTCGAGTTGAACAGTCTGAAATGGGCGCGCCTGGAAGCGGAGTGAGAGATCTAAATTGAGACCGGGCTTGGTGGCTCCACCCCTCCCACCCGCACCACAATGGCGCTTCTCGCCGCTCTGGCAAACACCGCAAATCCAGGAGGGTCAGAAAGCGGACTCTAAATGAGGTCAGCCCAACCTGGGCCCAGCATCCCCGCTCCCCACGGAGCGCACCGGGCGCCCACTCCCCCAGCCCTCCGGGTTCCCCTGGCAGTTTACTCTAGCGCTCTACCAACGCTGCCAGGAGTGAGTAAACAGGCCCATCCTTGTGAGGAGAAATTCACAGCAGCTATGTGAAATGGAAAAAAATTAATCATTGTCCTCAGACTATGAGTCAGAATTTTAGAGAAATGACAAACACACAAACACACCAAACAGGGGTGTATTTCCTGGGTAGTTGTTTCATGTATATGAACGTGCACCAGAGAAAACTTTATTACCTTAAAACAAAAATCGAGGCGTATATATATATATATATATGCCTCACCAGGAAAATGTGGTTTCTCAGCTTATAAAAGAAGAATCCTGGCACATGCAAGAATTAGGTGTTGCTACTTGGAACTCTGAGAAACAACTGGGGAGATGCTTTATACTTTGGGCTGTGTCTAAACACACGTGCCAGAGGCAAGTATTCATTAGAACTGTAAAGCTTGCAGCAATTTGTATTTAACTAGGACTGGGGTAGCTCTCCTGTGCAAAAGAAGGCTAATGGCCCCCGTGCCCAAGGTTACTGATCTCCAGTTCCTCGCTGTCCTGGCTTGTCAGCAGCTCCTTCCCCAGCAATTTGGCACTGCCACCATCTTCAGATGAGTCAGGATTCACCATGACTACACCATAAAGGCAAGGAACTGCCAGAAACTGTTCAAAAGCAGGCACATTCAGTCCCGGACAACTTAAAGTTTCTAATTCATGGAGAAAAGTTTTAGATAGTGACTTTTTAATATGGGGCAAAATGCAAAAGGAAAAGAGGCAGCAAACGGATGTCTCATGACAAACTATGTGCTAAAAGGGGGAAAGTAGCACCTAGACACACTGTGGTTTTTGAAATCCAGGAACTTAACTTT
>NW_006296625.1:1830166-1831723 GCF_000327345.1 Myotis davidii | reverse complement strand
ACTTTTGGAGGTCCCTCATGTCCGTATGTCTCCTACAGGCAGCCTATCTTTAGTGGCCGACATCCTGTGCAGGCAGGGCTTGGGTATGGGGAAAAGTATATAAGTGGATCCTTTGGGTACAGCTCCTGTTTCTGAAACAGCTGTTACCGCTAGTCTGGTCTCCTTATCTCTGTTGTTCAGAAAGAAGGACCAGGGACAAGTGTGAACCAAGTATCAAAGTCTAAATCAGTGCTTCTCAAACTCTACTGTGTATGAGAATCACATTAAAATGCAGCCGGATGCAGCAGGTCTGAGATGGGGATAGAGATTCTGCTTTACTTCACCTTTCAGTGAGCCACAGAGTGCCTACAGGTAGAGGTAATTTGGGGACACTTTGATGAGAAAAGGAAGCTGGAGAAAATTCTTTTCAAGCTTCATTTTATAAGATGGATCAATAAATTCAGGTTTATTCTAGAGTTAGGCAAATGTAAGAGGGACTCCAAAAACTTCATTGCTACTGTTGCATCCCAAGAAGACTTCTAGAAAGGCTTAGAACCACCTAGTTGTTTTGTAAAATTAAATCCATACAGATTTTAAATTGATGCAACACACTCATTGAAAAGCTTAACCATGCAGAAATTTGGCCATGTGGATTTTCACAGAGATGAAGCTATTACATGCTTTGCACAGAATAGCTACTCATTAAAAAGTAGTTAAAAGAATTAGAGATGCATGTTAAGAGGAAATCAAGATGGCGGCATAGGTAAACACCAGAGAACGCTGCCTCACACAACCACTTCAAAAATACAACTAAAAGACAGAACGGACATCACCCAGAACCACAGGAAGGCTGGCTGAGGAGAAATTCTACAACTAGAAGGAAAGAGAAAAGCTTACCAAGACTCAGAGGAGGCGCAGTGCAGAAGTAAAATACTAAGGTGCGAAGGTGCGTGCGGCGCGGGCTGGCGGCGGAGGGTGCAGTTGTCGTTATCAATCGAAAGGGAGTCTCAGGCTCTGAGCTCCAGTTCCGGGCAAGTCTCTAGGGACCCAGATTCATAGGGGAGAAGAGGGACTGTCTGGCAGTGGTCGGAACTTGAGGGCAGCTTTCTCTCCTAGGGGCTTGCAGCTTATTGAGAAGCAAAGCCTCTGAGGGCAAGACCGAAAGCAGCCATAACTGCTAGCCCTGCCCTGTTAATCCCTTGTGACCTGCCCCACCCAAGCCCTGCAGGGAGGCTTTTGCTGGATAGCCTCAGGCAAATTCTAGATTAGCACCTCTCTAGAGATCCAGGAGCCAGGAAGCCCAGAGGTCAGAGTCTGACCATCCAGTTTGCAGCTCCATGGAAACATATAGGACACACTCAGGGAGCAGACTCAGTGAGCACCGAAGCCCCATTGAAGAAAGTCTTGCCCCAGAAGGGTGTCTCCAGCACAGAAGTTCTCCCACTGCAAACACAGCTGATTCTCACAGTCAATTGGCCTGGAAGCCAATTCCTCCCAGTGATACCTACAACAATCAAGGCTTAACTACAACAAGACTGTACACAAAGACCACAAGGGGGTGCACCACGAGTGTCCTCC
>NW_006296625.1:1828948-1829412 GCF_000327345.1 Myotis davidii | reverse complement strand
ATACTGGACAAAAATCGTACTCCTATGGATGAGGACAGTTGTGGGGGGCAGGGGTAAGGGCAGAGGGTGGGGTGGGAACCAGGTGGAGGGGAGCTATGGGGGGGAAAAAGAAAAGAAAATAAGACCCATAATATGGTGCCTAGAAGAGTCCCACCTCAGATCAAAAGGCATACATAGACTGAAAGTAAAGGGATGGAAAAAGATATTTTGTGCAAATGGAAATGGGAAATAATGCTGAGGTAGCAATACATCAGACAAAATAGCCTTTAAAACAAAGGCTATACAATAAGAGACAAAGAAGGGCCCACTTTGGGGTATTTATCTGAAGAAACCCAAAACACTAATTCAAAAGACATATGCATCCATATGTTCATTGCAGCATTATCCTATCTAATAAAAGAGAAACATGGTAATTAGCGTACATCCGCTACCCTTCCCATTGGCTAATCAGCGAGATATGCAAA
>NW_006296625.1:1821697-1826293 GCF_000327345.1 Myotis davidii | reverse complement strand
CCCCACTGGTGAGCAAGCCCACAACCTGGGCATGTGCCCTTGATCAGAATTGAACCCGGAACCCTTCAGTCTGCAGGCCGATGCTCTCCAGTGGTCGGCAAACTGAGGCCTGCGAGCCATATGCGACTCTTTGGCCCCTTGAGTGTGGCTCTTCCACAAAATACCGACTTCTGCGCATGGGCCACGAAATTTCAATCGCACTGTACGTGCGCACCCGCACGTGGTATTTCATAGTATTTTGTGGAAGAGCCACACTCGGGACAAAGACCCGCATGTGGCTGGTGAGTCACAGTTTGCCAACCACAGACCTAGAGAATGGAGAATGGGAGACTATATTTACCAATGATACACCTGATAAGAGGTTAATACCCAAAATTTATAAAGAGCACATATAACTCCACACCAAAAAAACACAAACTAACATTCTAAAAAATGGGCAGAGGACCTGAACAGACATTTCTCCAAAAAGGACATACATATGGCTAACTGACATATAAAAAAATGCCCAATGTCACTAATCATCTGAGAAATACAAATTAAAACCACAATGAGATATCACCCCACAGCTGTCAGAATGGCTATCATCAATAAATAACAAACAACAAGTGGTGAGACTATGGAGAAAAGGGAATGCTTATGCACTGTTGGTGGGAATGCAGATTGGTGCAGCCATTGTGGAAAGCAGTATGGCGTTACTGGAGAAAATTAGAAGTGGGACTGCCTTATAACCTAGTGGTTCCACTTCTATGAATATATCTGAAGAAACTTGAAACACTGATTCAAAAGAATATATGCACCCCTATATTCATCGCAGTGTTATTTACAGCAGCCAAGATTTTGAAGCAGCCCAAACAACCCTCAGTAGATGAATGGATAAAAAAGCAGTGGTACATTTACACAATGGAATACTACTCTGCTGTAAAAAAAGATGGAATCTCACCTTTTGCAACAGCATAGACAGACCTGGAGGTATTATGCTAAGGAAAATAAGCCATACAGAGGAAGACAAATGCCATATGATTTCACTTATATGTGGAGTCTGAGAAACAGAATAAATGAACAAGCAAAACAGAAACAAACTAATAAGTAACAGAGAACAACTGATGGTTGCCAGATGGGAGGAGAGTTTGAGAAGATGGGTGAAAAAGGGGAAGGCATTAAAAAGTACAAATGTGTAACTACAGAGTAGTTATAAGGATGTAAAGTACAGAATAGGGAATATTATAATATTGTAATAACTATGTATGGTGTCAGATGGGTACTACTTATAGGGGTGATCACTTTATAAGTTATATGAATATCTAATCACTACTTTGTACACCCAAAACTAATATAATATAGTATGTCAGCTGTAATTGAAAAATAGAAAATTATTTTAAAAAGTAAAAGATTTTTAAGGGATTAAAAATTAATTAAGAAAAGCTGAAAATAGTGTGAGAGTAACAATAAAAGATTGGGCTAAATAATTATGTAATATTATAAAGTAATTTAAAAGTATGTTCTTGAATTGGAGACTTTCATTATTTAGAAATAAATATTTATGATAAACTGATGGGAAAGTCTGTTTTATAAAACAGAATTTATATATGATTCCATTTTTATCAAACTAAAACATGTTTATGTGTACATACATATTATTAACATATGCATTGAAGAAAGGCATGAAGGATAGTCACCAAAATGTCATCAGTATCCTGGTGATTATCTATATCAGCCAATTTTCTGTATATATATTATTTTGTCTTTAAGAAGGAAACAACAAAAATGGTATTGTCTTGGTAAGTAGTCTTTAAGGGAGCATCTTGTAATAAAATTCATGAATTCTGATACCAAAAAAACATATGTATCTGCCTCCCATGAACACCTTTGGCTTAAGAACCCCACTCTGCTCCCATGTCCCTTCTGACCTGTCTTAGAGTGTGGTTGGGTGGGAAAAGCAGAACTACTGTGAGACCTATGCAGTTATGGGAGCTGTGGAGCAGCCATTGCCCCTACATCTAGTGTTGAGCCTAAAGTCACCCTAAGTCAGCCAGGGGGAAAAGCTGAATGTGAAGGAGAGCCAGAAAACATGAGGGAGAATTGGAACCCATGTCTCTACCTCCAGCTTTGATGTCACAGTAACCTGCAGAAGAAACTACTATCTTTCACCCAGTGCTGGGCCCAAAATTCAGAAAGCTCAAGGAGATCCTCTGAGAACTAGAAGAGCTACAGGCCCCATTGCCACACCACATCCACCAAATCATCTAGCAGATCAATAGCAATATGGGCAAAAGGCCAATCTGCCTCACACATTGCACCGACCTTCAGAGAGTAAAAAATATAGCTGCTATACTGCAAATTCACATAAATATCTATTGGTGCAGACAACACCAATTCAGAACCACATAGAGAGAGAAATTCTGACAAATTGAGCTCCATCTTAGATAAGTCAGCATAGTACAAAGCTCCCAAAGTCTATGCCTCATCAACTTGGCATCTCTAGATACCCCTTTAAGCCATACTTAACTTCAAAAAAAGACAATGGAAAAAGAATGCTTTCACTTAACATGATGCAGTCATCCCTCATGCAACCAAAAACGACCTAACCCTCTCTCCAAGAGGATACAAATTCCCTTTAACCATCTTTGGATGTTGTTTGTATCTCTTCTAGCTGAATTTTCCTTTCATATCCTGTAACTTCAGTACTAAGGTATAAGGTTAACTACTATTAACTCATGTTAGAGGGTAGAGGAATAAGTGGGAGAAGGGAAAACATTGGTTAATATATAAACAAATATACCAAAACAAGAAGGAAATACAAATAACTATTACAGTTCTTATTTCTGCTACTGGTGGCATGGTAGTAGATGGTATTTATAATGACCTTCTCCCTCTACCTATTCTGTGCTCTCAGTAAGCAACTAAGCCAGTCTTCACACAGTGGGGTGATCCAAATCTTTATTCCTGAAGGGTCTGAGCCATTAGCAGTCCTCCTGGTATTGTTTTCTGTTTATTTGAATCACAGGACCTGGGAAGAGTAAGAGGTGTCCCAGTATATCTTCTGCATTCCAGAAATACTCCTTACTTCCTCTGTATAGTGGCAACTCCTTGACAATCAGGATCATTCAATCATCCAGACAACAGAGTAACCCCTTTTTTGGCTGTTGATTCACTGGATGCACGGAGCCCAAGTAGCCAAGTAGCAACTTCAACTGCCAGTTTAACTGAACCATCTCCAGTGGAAGAGTTCCTCTCTTGAGAGCTGAAACCTCTACACCAGTGGATCCCGATGTTGCAGGAAAGGGAAGCAAAATTTTTAGTGGGTCACTGGGGGTAATAGGGGAACCACTCTTACTTCTACTGCCTTATTCTCAGATCAGTGCAGCTGGCTTTGGGAGAAATACTGAGAGAAACATCTGTTACTGATTTAGAACATATACCACATTTTAATTTTTAATTAAATTCAGATTTTGTAACATTTCAGAAATATTATGTATGAAATTAATGTCTACTTACATTCATCTCTATTATAGAACTATTTAGATAAAATCCTGCACAAAACACCAGAATATTTCCTGAGAACCTTTTTTACCTTACCCAAAGGCAAAGGAGGAAATCCCTGTCCACTGAAAGATAAGGAATGATGTTGAAATTAACAAGGAGTAATAATAATGAGGCTTGCTCTTAACTTTCTTTATAAGAGTCCGGATTTAAAATGGAATTCTCTGTCCAACCAAACTATCAAGTTAGTGAATATAGAATAAAAACACTTTCAGAAATGGAATGGCTCAAAAACTTTGCCTTCCACGATCTCTTTATAGGAAGTGATTTTAGAAGGACATAGTTAGCAAACAAATGAAATAAGCTAAGAAAAAAGGAAGATATAAGATTCAGGGAAATGAAAAGAGAAGTTCTAACAGTAAGAAGAATTCAAGGAATATGCCTCAAGGGGTAAAAAGAATCATAATAGAATAAATGTGATCTAGAACAGGGAGAAAAAAATGAGACTATAATAATGTAAAATAGTGCAATGAACGGGAAGGAAATTTAGAACCTGGGGGGAGGGGGAGGTATAACCATAATTCATTAGTTGGCTCTGCAGTGAACAATAATTATATAATTGTATTGATGTTAGCATGGTTTGTCAGTTTATAACTTATAGAATCAATCTCACTAAAGGAAAGAATTAAGCTCCATCCTGACTTTCCAGCATGAATTGTATCACTGGTAACCAAATAGTGGATATGGGGAAATTTCCCTTTATAGAAGTTTTCCAGCTAGTAAATGTAAAATCAATGTTAGAACTAGAATAGCACCATATCCCAACCCTTAATGAATTAATAGGTCTAGACCAGTATGGTCCAATCGAACTTTCTGTGCCAATGAAAATGTTCTATATCTGCCCTAACACAGGAGCCATGAGCAACATGAAGTTATTGAGGTTTTGACATGTGGCTAGTGCAACTGAGCAACTGAATTTTTAATTTTATTTAATTTGAAAAGACCACTTAAGTGGTGCTTTGTTCTATCAGGAGACTTACAGTATCTGGATGTCTCTTTTTGTGATACTAGCAGTCATTATAATCATTGCTTGATTTAATTTATCTAGCAACATGT
>NW_006296625.1:1813230-1821488 GCF_000327345.1 Myotis davidii | reverse complement strand
TGAGAGAGAAACATCGATCAGCTGCCTCCTGCACACCCCCTACTGGGGATGTGCCCACATACAAGGTACATGCCCTTGGCTGGAATCGAACCTGGGACCTTTCAGTCTGCAGACCGACACTCTATCCACTGAGCCAAACCGGTTTCGGCTCTATTTCTTTTTTTAATACATTTTATTGATATTTTACAGAGAGATAGGGAGAGGGATAGAGAGTTAGAAACATCAATGAGAGAAAGAAACATCGATCAGCTGCCTCCTGCACACTCCTTACTGGGTATGTGCCCGCAACCAAGGTACATGCCCTTGACCGGAATCGAACCTGGGACCCTTGAGTCCGCAGGCCCATGCTCTATCCATGGGGTCAAACCGGACAGGGCTGGAGTTATATTTTTTAAAGGGTCTTTATCTTTTAGTAATACATACTGAAATATTTGTGGGTGAAATTTTACGATGTCTGAGATTTGCTTCAAAAATAATACAGGGCCCTGATCCATGTGGCTCAATTGGTTGAGCTTCATTCCATGCACCAAGAGATCGCAGATTTAATGCCCAGTCAGGGCACATGCCCAGGTTTCAGGCTTGATCCCCATTAGGGGGCGTGCAAGAGGCAGCAGATCATTGTTTCTCTCTCACATTGATGTTTCTCTCTCTTTTCCTCTCCCTCTAAAAATCAATAAAAATATATTTTTTAATAATACAGGAACTGGCTTTGGCCGGGTAACTCAGTTGGTTAGAGCATTAACCCAATACACCAAGGTCTCTGCTTCAATCCCCGGTCAAGACATATATACAGGACTCAGTCAAAGAATGCCATAATTAAGTGGAACAACAAATTGATCTTTCTCTCTCTCCCTCCCTTCCTCTTTCTCTCTAAAATCAATCAATAAAAAAAAAATTTAAGATTCTTATTTAAACTATAATAATAATACAGGAACCAACTTAGACCTATTAGAATGGCTATTTTAAAAAAATACAAAATAAGTGTTGGAGAGGATGTGGAAAAAATGAAACTCGTGCATTGCTGATAGGAATGTTAAATAGTGCAGCCACTATGGAAAATAGTATGGCAGTTCCTCAAAAAATTAAACATAGAACTACCATATGATCCAGCAATTCCACTTCTGGATATATACCCAAAAGAATTAAAAGCAGAGACTCAAACAGATATTTATACACTTATGTTCATAAAAACATTATTCACAATCCAAAAGGTGAAAGTGACCTAAGTGTCTCTTGACAAATGAATAGATAAACAAAGTGTGGCATATACATACAATGGGATATTAATTGGCCTTAAAAAGGAAAGAGATTTTGATACATGCTGCAACATGTTTGAACCTTGAAAACATTATGCTAAGTAATATAAGCAAGTCACAAAAGGACAAATATTGTCTGATTTCATTTATATGAGGTGCCTAGAGTAGTCAAACTCATAGGGGTAGAAAGTACATTTTACTAGTGGTTCCCAGGGGCTGGGGAGAAACTTGAATAGAGTTATTGTTTAATGGGTAGGGAATTTCAGTTTGGGAAGATTAAAAAGTTCTTGAGACGGATGATGATGATGATTATACAAGAATGAGAATATGTTTAATTCCACAGAATTGTACACTTAAAAATGGTTAAAATAGCCCTAGCTGGTTTGGCTCAGTGGATAGAGCATCAGCCTGCGAACGGAAGGGTCTTGGGTTCGACCCCAGTCAAAGGCATGTACCTCGGTTGCAGGTTTGCCAGGTCAGGGCCAGAGATCAATGTGTCTTTCTCACATTGATGTTTCTCTCTCTGTCTCTCCCCCTCCCTTCCACTCTCACTAAAAATCAATGAAAAAAAATCCTTGGATGAGGATTAACAAAACATTTAAGAAATGGTTAAAATAGTAAATTTTATGTTATGTATCTTTTACTATTAAAATAATAAATAATAATAATAATAATACAGGAGGGGACAAGCAGGTGGGGCAGGGATGAAACAATATAGCTATGAGTTGATGATTATTGAAGCTGAGTGATGGGGGTTATACGGAAATTTATTGTACTTTTTTCTCTACTTCTGTATATATTTGAAATGCTCCATAATAAAAAATATTTTTGTACCAAAACAAGATTTAACAAAGATACAAGCAAATTCTGTTCAAAAGGAAAAAAAAAACTAAAACAGAAAAATGGCTCATAATAGTCACCATAAAAATGTTATCACAGCCGAAACCGGTTTGGCTCAGTGGATAGAGTGTCGACCACGAGACTGAAAGGTCCCAGGTTCGATTCCGGTGAGGGCATGTACCTGGGTTGTGGGCACATCCCCAGTAGGAGATGTGCAGGAGGCAGCTGATTGATGTTTCTATCTCTCTCCCTTCCTCTCTGTAAAAAAAAAAAAAAAAATCAATAAAATATATTTTTTTTAAAAAATGTTATCACAGAGATGAAAATTAATTGACCAAAAATTTTGTCCCAAATCACCACAGCCTAAGTAAGATATCTAGTTGAAATCTCAATGAAGAGATGGAGAGCTAATGGAAAAAATAAATCTTGAGCCAGAAATGCCAAAGAAGAAAAATCTCAGTTTAAAAGGAAAGACAATTGAAGGTTAAGGGAACTGCTGGTTTTTCTTTTGGTTTTCTACTAAGTCTTGTAGAATTAGTTGAGTTTTTAAACTATGTTTATATGGAATTTTTTAAACACTAAATTTAAATTTTAAATGTGTGCTTTTTAAAGGAGGCAGAGCCAAGACTGTGTCAAGGTTTCAAAACCTGGCCAATGTCATGTAGACACCAAACGTTAATTGTCACATTGACCTAATACTTTTGCTTTGCTCTGTTGCCCACATTTTAACCTCTTGGGTTCTCTTCGCTTTACACTTTCAGTGTTCACACCGTGGTTTGGGGTCACCTGTGGAGCCACCTACTTGCCTTAGAAATGCACGCTGTAGGTTGGCTATCAAAAAGCTACCTACTGCCTTCTGCTGCTGTATATTCCTTTGTCAGAGAGGCTGAAAAGCTAAAATATACCTTTTGGGGCTCAATCCATTGAGCCGTGGCAATGTGACATAATTCTGCACAATGAGTCTGCAGGGAAAGCATTCTCAAGTGAAAAGGCAACACCTCAAGAGAGAGGGTTCTTGCCTCTTTCCACTTCCATTCTGCCCAACACAGGCATCAGACCTTGCAACGCAGAGGATGAAAGCCACTGGAGGAGGCAGAATAGAAAGAAAGGTTGAGAGCACCCCGGTCCCTGAGTGCACACGTGAGCAGCTAGAGCAGATCTGGAACGCTCCGGGTGCTGCCCTTCCCCACTGATCCACCTCCTTGAGTCAGTGCCATACTCTCAGGTCCTCCTAACCTGGGTCTCTCTCCAGGGGGATGCCTAGCAAGTCACTATTCCTCAGAGCTGTCCTCTGCCACTTTTCTCTCACAGACATCCTTGAAAGCTGAACTTTCAAGGATGTCTGCCCCCACAAAATACAACACACCCTTGAGGTCAGTGATTTCCACCAAGGTTAAGCCTTCTGGGCATAGAAAGCAATTTTCACACCATTCTTCAATATTTTTTCTTTTGAGTACAGCATACTCTTCCACTGTCATATTTTAGCCACAAGTACTATCCAGTCAAGCTTCAGGGGCTGTTATAAGAGTATATTTACCTCCAGGTAGTAAAATGTGTTTGCTTGTTGAACTTCCATCAAGTTACAGATTTTTGCAAATAGAAATTGTATAAGAGAAAAGGAATAAAAACAATCTATAATAATAAGAGCATAATATGCTAATTAGACCAGATGTCCTTCTGGATGTCATTCCTTCCAGACAAAGCCGCAGCGGGCAGGGGTCATGGCAGAGGCAGCAGAGGCCCCCAGCCGTGGCAGGCAGAGGCCGGGGGCCAAAGCCCTTGCACGAATTTCATGTATCGGGCCTCTAGTATACACATAATTAAATAAGTCTGTATATATTGTTTTTATATATTATCTACATATATAAAAGCTTAATATGCAAAGTGTCCCCTCGGGAGTTCAACTGACTGGGAGTTCGATCGCTCGCTATGATGTGCACTGACCACCAGGGGGCAGCACGGAATGAAGAAAGGCCCCAGCTGGCAGCCAGCAGCCAGCAGCCACTAAGGACCCTACCCGTTCACAAATTTTGTGCACTGGGCCTCTAGTATCTGTATAATATGTTCAGAATATAAGTCAAATAGTCAATGTATAAAAATAAAAAGACTTGAAACAGAAACAAAATAGAAATGAATCATGAACACACCCAAATCCCTGGGTTTGTGGTCCCGTTTTACTCTCTTTGGTCACCTGCCTCCAGACCTTAGACTTAATTCTGATATCTTTTCCAACCTGGTTTCATGTACTTTTCCATGCAGTCCCACCTCAGTACTCACCCTGCGCCTGTGTTCATTCATTCACATTTAGCTCATTTTGGCTTCTGCTCCCCTCCCAGGGTGAGCTCATCCCAGCCACACAGTTGCTTTTCTCAGCTCCTTGCTTTCACAGGCATCAAATATACAATTTGGCTTCCAGAGGGCCTGTCACCCCACCACCAAACTAGTCTTCTGTGTGGTTCCTCAATGAGAGAGATGATATTTTTTCATTTTAGATACATTAAGAAATCAGATATTAATGAGGACTTCATTTCAGATGCATCTTTTAATTACTGAAATAATTTATTGCTGCACCCTGCCCTTTTCTCTTTTTTAAAAAATATATTTTTATTGGTTTTAGAGAGGAAGGGAGAGGGATAGAGAGCTAGAAACATCAATGAGAGAGAATCATTGATCAGCTGCCTCCTGCATACCCCCTAGAGCTCAAGCCCACAATCCAGGCATGTGCCCTTTGCAGGAATCAAACCCAGGACCCTTCAGTCCGCAGGCCGACACTCTATCCACTGAGCCAAAACCGGCTAGCACTCCTTTTCCTTTTTACCCCCCACCCCCCGTTTTATCTTTTAAAATTACCTAGGTATGACCCATTGATTAAGGGCCATCAGAATTGTATCTGATGACCATCTTTATCAAGAATTCCTAGCATAGGGAGCAAGAGCGGGCAGGGAGAGGAAAGGAGACATATGCAATACTTTCAACAATAAAGAATTTAAATTTTTTAAAAATCCAAAAAAAGAATTCCTGGCACAAACAATAGGGCGATGAAGGCCTGGGGTGGGGGGTGGAGTGGGAGAGCTAGAAAGGATCAATAAGGGGGAAAAGGGGACATATGTAATACTTTCAACAATAAAGATTTTTTTTTAAGTTAAAAACAGCCTGCCACCTAGTGGTCACAGCAATTGATGCAATCTGTTACTTGGAGTCTCCAGTCTCCACAGGATCCATACACCATCATGTGCCACTTAAGAAACGTTCTGAGAAATGCCTGGTAAGGGGATTTCAGCCTTCAGTGAACATCATAGAGTGTACTTACACAAACCTAGATGGTATCATGGTAGGCAGTTAGACAGACAGGGACGATGGGCCAGGTACCGAAGGTCACCAGAGTAGGATCTCATTCCCAGGGTGACCTTTCCTCCTGTAGCAAGTTGCTGGTCATGGGGTTCAGACCCCCTGACTTTTCATCCCTAGAGATAACATCTAGGCCTCAGTTGTATTTTAGCTCCAGGCCAGAAAAGCAGCAAAACCAGGCAAGTAAAACCATGACTGACCTTAAGACCAGCTGCTTTGAACAATGATGCCCTGCTCTGGCACTGACCAATCAATCAGTGGAGACCCTAAAAGACAAACCTAGAAAACTGATGGATATTCTACTGAAATCTTCAGCTGGAACCTCCCCTAAAATCTCCACCCTAAAAGCCCTAGAACAGAGGACTCAGCACGCTCTCCCTCCTGGGAGCATGCCCATGCCTGTCCTTTCCCCCTATTAGAATGACTAAACTCCAAAACACTCCAAATGCTGCTGAGCTCCCAGGTATTTACCCAAATGAGCTGAAAACTTATGTCCACACAAAGACCTGTGAACAAATGTTCCTAACAGCTTTATTCATAATTGCCAAAATTTGGAAGCAAGCAAGATGTCGTTCAGTAGGTAAATGTATAAATAAATTGTGGTACACCCATGCATTGGAATCATATTCAACCATAAAAAGAAATGAGTTATCAAGTTACAAAAAGACACAGAGAAAATTTAAATGCTCTTTTTAAAAAAATATGTTTTATTGATTTTAGAAAGAGATAAAGGAGAACGAGAGAGAAACATCAGTCAGTTGCCTCCAGGGAATCAAACCCTGGTATGTGCCCTGACTGAGACTTGAACTGGCAACTTTTTGAAACAGGAATTTTAGGGATAAAATAGGACAAGTTTAGGAAATTTTATAAATTAAGAGGACAATGGAAGAAGCACAGGACTGAAGAGCAGCAAAAGGTACTAACTGAGAGACAGCTTTGTGACACCCTGAGGGCCCTGAGGTAACATAAAGATTTATTCTCTCTTCCTAAAAAGAAATATTTTGAACTAAATTAGACCAATGCAGTATACTTGAGATTGCATGAGGAAACTCTGCCAAACAAAAATTAATAGCAATGTTCTATTTGAAATACATATACTTTGAATGTTATAGAAATTTCAACCTGCTTCAGGAAAAATAAAAAATAACAACTTACACAGATTCACAGCCAAGTTCAAACAGGAAACTTTCAGTCAGGGAAAAGGGCAAGTGTGATAATTCTCTGTCTGCCAGTGACATTCTGGGGGGGTTTACGTTTCTTTTATTAGGATTTATAAATGGTTTTCAATGCTTTAATGCACTGTCTGCAATAAGCCATGTGCCACATGTTATATATACAAATTGTTGTACTAGAAAGTTGTTGTCTCAGAATATTATAAAGCAAAGGTTTTATCAATTGCATTTTAAATAAATCTATAACCATGCCACTATTAAATTTTTTCATTGGACCTTTCTGGATGTATTCTCCAGGGCCAAAACCAAAGCGGGCATGGATCAGTCAAGTAAAGGTCACTATGGCAACTGCGGCTGCAAAAAAAAAAAAGCCTCCCATGTAAGGATAAACTGGTGCCAGGTCGGGTTAGAGCGTTAGGCTTCCGCCAGTCGCAAGTCAAAGCCCAGCCATCGACTAAGAGTGCTTGGGTCCCTGCCCAGCTCCGAGGATCAAAGAGGCAATTCCTCCCCTGGTTCGAGAATCTCAAATGTCCTTACGTAAGTACAGGACCTCGCAGGGTTGTTGAACCCTAAAAGCCGTGCAGGGGCCTCACAGAAACAACACATGTAATTAAATTCTGACCTGTCCAGGGGATGCAAATAAGGTTGGTCACCCAGCATTCTGGGTCCTCGTGGTTGTCCTAAACAGCCTAGATAGAAACTGAGACACAGTTCCAAGAAAACAGCACGTTGCTGAGCCACTCCATACCCCACTCCCCTAGCCCAGATCCCAAGCAGGTTTTAATTGGAGAATCCTCTGCCTTTTTCTTCTGCTCTCTCCCTCAGTCAGGTCAAATAGTACCCAGCCAAGACCGTTGCCTCCACAGTCCAGGTCCCACTAAGCTTAACTCCTCAGTCTCCATTATGTGGGCCTTTACAGTAAGGCTCCTAAGGAAAAACTTCTAGGCAAGAGTTAAGAAAGGGAGGGCCAGCTAACTGTTTTCCACTCCTGGCATATGAGCATGGCCCTAGATCTTCCCTTCAGGCACAACAGGAGTTAATCACAGCCCTTAACGGCTTCTGCCACCACCCCTGTAGAGGTTTTAGCCTTTCAGAGAATTCAGCATGACAGCCAGACACAGCTGTTAAGTTAGCCCATTAATTACTAGGTAACTCGCCTCTCGTCTTTATTGTGATTCTGTAATATGGTCGCATACTCTCAGGAGTGTTCTTAAAAGCCTCATTTTCGCCATGTTTTATTTCCCAGTCCGTCATTTTAAATTTAGATAGATGAGACATTGCTCACAATTTAGGGATGCTTCCGGGACTTCTGTAACCGAGGGAAAGGCTAGTTCTAGGGGAGGCGCCCCACCCAATTTTGGGTCACCTCTTGGCCTGAGTCCCATCTCTTCGCGGATGCTATAGAATAGGCCCCAGACGGTTTTTCTTTAGAAAATGGTGAAAATGAAGCAAGGGGAATATACGCGAGGCAAGCCACATGGCCAAAATAGTCCATTGGAAGAATGCTGAGGTTCTGGGAAGGGTCAGTCCCCCAAACCTGGGACGAGAGACATTGCTTTTTCAATGGAGTGCTTTCTGGAGTGTCTGGATTGTGTGCACTTGTAAATATAGTGTATGAGAGTGTTTCTATTGATGTTTTCTG
>NW_006296625.1:1810506-1812503 GCF_000327345.1 Myotis davidii | reverse complement strand
CAGTAAATATGGGTGTCAAATAAGGAGATGATCTCCATAATATATGAAGAGCTCTATAAATATTAATAATAAAAATGGCATTCCCAGGGGAAAAAACAAAGCCCATAAACTGATGATATTATGCCCCTCATTAAAAAAAAAAAAAAAAAAAAAAAAACAAAGAAAGGACTCTGACTTACTCTAAACTACAAGCTTCTAAGCAGGTCATATGTTTGAACTAAAAGGTGTTTATAAGACTTCAGGAAAGTATTAATTAGATATAATAACTAAAATATATATATAGAAGGTGGCACCCTTTTCCTAGCATACCTGAATAAAATAAGCTTTAAAAAGAAAGTTTAAAAATCTCTTCCACCAATATTCACCATTAATAAAAACTAAAAAGGTGTCTTTTAGTTTAAAAAAAAAAAAAAAAAACAAGGAAAGGACTCTGACTTACTCTAAACTACAAGCTTCTAAGCAGGTCATATGTTTGAACTAAAAGGTGTTTATAAAACTTCAGGAAAGTATTAATTAGAAATAATAACTAAAATATATATATAGAAGGTGGCACCCTTTTCCTAGCATACCTGAATAAAATAAGCTTTAAAAAGAAAGTTTAAAAATCTCTTCCACCAATATTCACCATTAATAAAAACTAAAAAGGTGTGTCTTTTAGTTTCCTGTAAGTCAACTAGCATATCCCTCTCTCAGTGGGGAAGCAACCAAGTTGGTTGCCCAGCTTAAAAGAAGGTGACATTTTTAAGATTTGAAAATAAACAGCAGAAATTAAGAGTCAGTAAAAACTAAAAGTTAAGCCAGTGAGCAGGGAGTTTAAATATAAAATCAGTCGGAGAATGAATCCTTTAATAACGAGGGCATACTAGGGTGGGGATCAGAGTTGTTTATACTTTTCCTTGAATCCCTGGATGTTGGCCAAATCAGGGTTCAGGGTACTGTGTAAACTCTCTTAAGTCCTCATCCTAGAGTAGACCCCTCGGAAATTCAGTTCATCAGGCACTCCAACCCATCCAGTTCAATGGGTACTTTAAACATTACACCCACTCGGGCCCTTTTAAATCACAGACGAGGGACCTGAGAGCAAGACACAGGGTAGCACACTTCCCCCCACGAGATAGGGAGGCAAGTGGATGGCCTCTGCAAGAGCTTGGGTCATCACCAAGGTGGTCAGTGTAGCTAGTCCACCCGGCAACCTTGTTTGCGGCCGTATGTGGGCAAAGAACCCCTCACTCCTAGTTTGAGAGTGGGGACTCCCTTTAGCCTTGTCCAGGTGGGGGACGCCTCACTGGCAAGGACGTCTTTGTAAGCACAATGGATACAGGAAACATCCTTGTGTACTTCTTTTTCTTCTTTCTTTCAGATGGAAAGCGTGTTCTCTACACTACAAAAGACAGTCCATTAGGATGTATCCTCAAGAATTGGGATAAGTTTGACCCACAAACCTTGAAAAGAAAGCGCCTGATTGTTTTTCTGCACTCAGGTTTGGCCTCAATACCAACTAGCAAATGGGAAGAGTTGGCCCTCAGATATAAGAGAAGCCTCAGGTATAACACCATCCTACAATTAGATCTTTTTTGTAGGAAAAATAGGAAATGGTCAGAAGTCCCATATGTCCAAACTTTCTTTACCCTAAGGGACAAGCCAGAGTTATATAAAAAATGTAAAGTAAATCCCTCGCTCCTGGCAATAACAACCCAGAGTCCACCGAGGGAGAAGGGGGAGGCCTCATCCCTGCCCAGGGCTGAGCCAACCTTAGCTTGCCCCAAGACAGATGAAGGATCTGGCCATACGTTAGCCCAGATCCCCTTCTCTTACCGGGACATGAGACAAATGAAAAGTGATCTAGGAAAGTCCTCAGAAGACCCTGTGACAAATATATTGAGGTCTTCCAAAACCTCGTTCAAGTATTTGATCTCTCATATAGAGACACCATGCTCATATTAAACCTGATCCTCTCAGCCACTGAAAAGCAAAATATACTAGAAAAAGAAAGAGAC
>NW_006296625.1:1808722-1810008 GCF_000327345.1 Myotis davidii | reverse complement strand
TTTTAAAAAAAAAAAAAAAAACAAGGAAAGGACTCTGACTTACTCTAAACTACAAGCTTCTAAGCAGGTCATATGTTTGAACTAAAAGGTGTTTATAAAACTTCAGGAAAGTATTAATTAGAAATAATAACTAAAATATATATATAGAAGGTGGCACCCTTTTCCTAGCATACCTGAATAAAATAAGCTTTAAAAAGAAAGTTTAAAAATCTCTTCCACCAATATTCACCATTAATAAAAACTAAAAAGGTGTGTCTTTTAGTTTCCTGTAAGTCAACTAGCATATCCCTCTCTCAGTGGGGAAGCAACCAAGTTGGTTGCCCAGCTTAAAAGAAGGTGACATTTTTAAGATTTGAAAATAAACAGCAGAAATTAAGAGTCAGTAAAAACTAAAAGTTAAGCCAGTGAGCAGGGAGTTTAAATATAAAATCAGTCGGAGAATGAATCCTTTAATAACGAGGGCATACTAGGGTGGGGATCAGAGTTGTTTATACTTTTCCTTGAATCCCTGGATGTTGGCCAAATCAGGGTTCAGGGTACTGTGTAAACTCTCTTAAGTCCTCATCCTAGAGTAGACCCCTCGGAAATTCAGTTCATCAGGCACTCCAACCCATCCAGTTCAATGGGTACTTTAAACATTACACCCACTCGGGCCCTTTTAAATCACAGACGAGGGACCTGAGAGCAAGACACAGGGTATGCACACTTCCCCCATGAGATAGGGAGGCAAGTGGATGGCCTCTGCAAGAGCTTGGGTCATCACCAAGGTGGTCAGTGTAGCTAGTCCACCCGGCAACCTTGTTTGCGGCCGTATGTGGGCAAAGAACCCCTCACTCCTAGTTTGAGAGTGGGGACTCCCTTTAGCCTTGTCCAGGTGGGGGACGCCTCACTGGCAAGGACGTCTTTGTAAGCACAATGGTATTGCTCACAATTTAGGGATGCTTCCGGGACTTCTGTAACCGAGGGAAAGGCTAGTTCTAGGGGAGGCGCCCCACCCAATTTTGGGTCACCTCTTGGCCTGAGTCCCATCTCTTCGCGGATGCTATAGAATAGGCCCCAGACGGTTTTTCTTTAGAAAATGGTGAAAATGAAGCAAGGGGAATATACGCGAGGCAAGCCACATGGCCAAAATAGTCCATTGGAAGAATGCTGAGGTTCTGGGAAGGGTCAGTCCCCCAAACCTGGGACGAGAGACATTGCTTTTTCAATGGAGTGCTTTCTGGAGTGTCTGGATTGTGTGCACTTGTAAATATAGTGTATGAGAGTGTTTCTATTGATGTTTTCTG
>NW_006296625.1:1806172-1806853 GCF_000327345.1 Myotis davidii | reverse complement strand
TACAGGAAACATCCTTGTGTACTTCTTTTTCTTCTTTCTTTCAGATGGAAAGCGTGTTCTCTACACTACAAAAGACAGTCCATTAGGATGTATCCTCAAGAATTGGGATAAGTTTGACCCACAAACCTTGAAAAGAAAGCGCCTGATTGTTTTTCTGCACTCAGGTTTGGCCTCAATACCAACTAGCAAATGGGAAGAGTTGGCCCTCAGATATAAGAGAAGCCTCAGGTATAACACCATCCTACAATTAGATCTTTTTTGTAGGAAAAATAGGAAATGGTCAGAAGTCCCATATGTCCAAACTTTCTTTACCCTAAGGGACAAGCCAGAGTTATATAAAAAATGTAAAGTAAATCCCTCGCTCCTGGCAATAACAACCCAGAGTCCACCGAGGGAGAAGGGGGAGGCCTCATCCCTGCCCAGGGCTGAGCCAACCTTAGCTTGCCCCAAGACAGATGAAGGATCTGGCCATACGTTAGCCCAGATCCCCTTCTCTTACCGGGACATGAGACAAATGAAAAGTGATCTAGGAAAGTCCTCAGAAGACCCTGTGACAAATATATTGAGGTCTTCCAAAACCTCGTTCAAGTATTTGATCTCTCATATAGAGACACCATGCTCATATTAAACCTGATCCTCTCAGCCACTGAAAAGCAAAATATACTAGAAAAAGAAAGAGAC
>NW_006296625.1:1803556-1805622 GCF_000327345.1 Myotis davidii | reverse complement strand
TTTTAAAAAAAAAAAAAAAAACAAGGAAAGGACTCTGACTTACTCTAAACTACAAGCTTCTAAGCAGGTCATATGTTTGAACTAAAAGGTGTTTATAAAACTTCAGGAAAGTATTAATTAGAAATAATAACTAAAATATATATATAGAAGGTGGCACCCTTTTCCTAGCATACCTGAATAAAATAAGCTTTAAAAAGAAAGTTTAAAAATCTCTTCCACCAATATTCACCATTAATAAAAACTAAAAAGGTGTGTCTTTTAGTTTCCTGTAAGTCAACTAGCATATCCCTCTCTCAGTGGGGAAGCAACCAAGTTGGTTGCCCAGCTTAAAAGAAGGTGACATTTTTAAGATTTGAAAATAAACAGCAGAAATTAAGAGTCAGTAAAAACTAAAAGTTAAGCCAGTGAGCAGGGAGTTTAAATATAAAATCAGTCGGAGAATGAATCCTTTAATAACGAGGGCATACTAGGGTGGGGATCAGAGTTGTTTATACTTTTCCTTGAATCCCTGGATGTTGGCCAAATCAGGGTTCAGGGTACTGTGTAAACTCTCTTAAGTCCTCATCCTAGAGTAGACCCCTCGGAAATTCAGTTCATCAGGCACTCCAACCCATCCAGTTCAATGGGTACTTTAAACATTACACCCACTCGGGCCCTTTTAAATCACAGACGAGGGACCTGAGAGCAAGACACAGGGTATGCACACTTCCCCCATGAGATAGGGAGGCAAGTGGATGGCCTCTGCAAGAGCTTGGGTCATCACCAAGGTGGTCAGTGTAGCTAGTCCACCCGGCAACCTTGTTTGCGGCCGTATGTGGGCAAAGAACCCCTCACTCCTAGTTTGAGAGTGGGGACTCCCTTTAGCCTTGTCCAGGTGGGGGACGCCTCACTGGCAAGGACGTCTTTGTAAGCACAATGGATACAGGAAACATCCTTGTGTACTTCTTTTTCTTCTTTCTTTCAGATGGAAAGCGTGTTCTCTACACTACAAAAGACAGTCCATTAGGATGTATCCTCAAGAATTGGGATAAGTTTGACCCACAAACCTTGAAAAGAAAGCGCCTGATTGTTTTTCTGCACTCAGGTTTGGCCTCAATACCAACTAGCAAATGGGAAGAGTTGGCCCTCAGATATAAGAGAAGCCTCAGGTATAACACCATCCTACAATTAGATCTTTTTTGTAGGTCCCCCAAACCTGGGACGAGAGACATTGCTTTTTCAATGGAGTGCTTTCTGGAGTGTCTGGATTGTGTGCACTTGTAAATATAGTGTATGAGAGTGTTTCTATTGATGTTTCCTGTTGATGTCTGAATCAATCTGTTTAAAGATAGGGAACGTCCCACTTTGCCGGGGCCCAGCTGCTTGTGGACGGGCGGAACATGTGGCAGGGTTTGAATCTTGAGAGTCGTTTTGTCTGCAGTGTACCTTGGTTACTGATTCTTTGCTGAGTTTGCTCTTGGCTGTTTTGATGAACATAGAAAGCCTTCTGTCTCTGCTCTGTGTAGGCTTTGTGCCCCTCAGAACCAAAGGTTATTTTACTGTGCCGGATTAAGATTTTAAGATTCTAAGACTAATTGGAAAGTGTAAAATTTGTGAAGGTTACATATATGTTAACCCCGGGAAGTTTAAACAAAGACCACTAGCTAAAGTTGTAGCCTGCCTGTGGTTGACAAACCATTGTCATCCCCGCCTGGGGCGAAGTGGGACGGGGAAGGAAGAAAAAAAAGGACAGTGTTCCGGTACTTTTTGGCCTCAAATCCCAGAGGACAAGCACTAATTGAAAAGGTCATTGCAGAAAACCCTGGACCTGGGACTGGATTCTCTTAAATGTTTCTTGTAGTTTCCATTTGGCTTGAACTTGCATATTTGAATAAACTAGAAGGTAGAAGAGAGAGAATGAGAAGAAAAAGTGGGATTTCCACTTTATGAAACAGAATTCCATGAGAGCTCCCTTTCTCTTCTTAACATCATCATCGTCATCATTGTCGTCGTCATCATCATCACCATCAGTGCCCTAATGCCTACTGGGGTACCTGTCACGGCTCTAAGATCCATGAAAAAAAAAC
>NW_006296625.1:1798022-1802147 GCF_000327345.1 Myotis davidii | reverse complement strand
CATTTTTATACTATTCTCTTTCTTATTTTTTCTTCTTTCAGATGGGAAGCGTGTTATCCATACTACATAAAGACAGCCCCTAGGACGCATCCTCAAAAAATTGGGATAAATTTGACCTACAGACCTGAAAAAAAAAATAGTGCCTGATTTTTTTCTGCACTCAGGTTTGGCCTCAATACCAACTAGCAAATGGGAAGAGTTGGCCCTCAGATATAAGAGAAGCCTCAGGTATAACACCATCCTACAATTAGATCTTTTTTGTAGGAAAAATAGGAAATGGTCAGAAGTCCCATATGTCCAAACTTTCTTTACCCTAAGGGACAAGCCAGAGTTATATAAAAAATGTAAAGTAAATCCCTCGCTCCTGGCAATAACAACCCAGAGTCCACCGAGGGAGAAGGGGGAGGCCTCATCCCTGCCCAGGGCTGAGCCAACCTTAGCTTGCCCCAAGACAGATGAAGGATCTGGCCATACGTTAGCCCAGATCCCCTTCTCTTACCGGGACATGAGACAAATGAAAAGTGATCTAGGAAAGTCCTCAGAAGACCCTGTGACAAATATATTGAGGTCTTCCAAAACCTCGTTCAAGTATTTGATCTCTCATATAGAGACACCATGCTCATATTAAACCTGATCCTCTCAGCCACTGAAAAGCAAAATATACTAGAAAAAGAAAGAGAATCTGAAAATGACCATTTTCTTACTTATGCTGGGGGAATAGGGGACTCTGAGGAAAGACACAGGGATTTCTTAATAGGACAAGAGGCAGTTCCCCCCGTGGACCCTCTGTGGAATCCTGAAACTGAGACGTGGAAAATGAAGCACTGCCAGTTTTGTATTATAGAAGGCCTCGGGCGTAGCAAAACAAGCCTGTCAACTACTCTCAATTAACCACCATTAATCAAGGGGCTGGCGAAAACCCCTCAGCTTTTCCAGAAAGGCTCAAGGAGGCGCTGGCCAAGCATACTAACATTACCCCAGACCCAGAATTCGGACAACTAGTTTTAAAGAACAAATGTATCACTCAGGCTGTCCCAGACATCGGGAGAAAATTGCAGAAATTGGCTATTAGTCCCAAGAATACTTGAGAAAAAAAAAAAGCAGTTTTACTCAGACAAAGGGCTTTTGGTTCCAAAAGTGGCAGAATAAGAGGTGGCACTGGCCAAACCTCTGCGGGTGCTTAGAAAAGAAGCAGGGTGGGGGAAATTTACAAAGCCCTGTCCAGCATCACATCCATTAAACACCCGGTAGGCAGCTTAGGTATTAATAGGGATGGGGGACCAAGTGGTCCTCGCCTGCCTCTGACATCACAAACCCGCGCAGGCTGGCCGAAGTGGAACTGAGGCTGGCTAAGGGGCAGCCACTTCTGTGCCCTTGGGGGCACAGCAGCAAGGGAATGGGCCGACGGTAGGCTTGTCCACCCTGCATTTTCTCTGTGACATTCAAAGTATATTGTATCTGTGATGTTACTAAGATATAAAAATTTAATGGCCAAATTGGTGTTCTAGAATAGAGACCAGGAGGAGGAAAAGAGGAGAAACAAGAGAGACCAGGCTAAGGCTACAGAAATAGAGAAGATCATAGTAGCCACGCTTCGGGAAAGCAGAAGCTCCCAGTCAGAGCCCGGAGGCAAACGGTCAGTCCCAGTCACCTGCTACAACTGTAGACAGGGTGGACTTATGCACCGGAATTGCCCCAAGAGGCACATTAGACCCCTAAAGCCCTGTCCTGTCTGCCAAGGAAGCCACTGGACGTCGGACTGCCCCTGGAGACTGAGGTCCCTTGGGGTGGGGCTGGCGACCAGTTGGCCCAATAGGACTAACGGGGCCTGGGGTCTCCCAACCTGGCTCCTCAGAGGACTGCCATCTCCATCCAGGAGCCCCAGGTAAGCCTGACAGTGGAGGGCAAGGATATTAATTCCCTCCCCAATGCTGAAGCTACCTTCTCTGTACTCCTCCCAAACCTCGGTAAATTATCCTCAGGGGCTGTAGCCATTACAGGCAGGTCTGGGAAGCCAATAAGGAGATATTTTTCTCAGCCTTTAGGGCGTAGCTGGAGTAAGTCCTTCCTTTCCCATGCCTTCCTGCAAAAAGCCTCATATTCACATCAGAAACAATGTCCTCTCAACCCTGAGGCTCTAGAAGGATTCAATACTCTAATAAGTCATCTGTTTTAGAAGCCCAAGGTTTACTGAAACCGTTTCATAGTTCTTACAATACCCCCATCTGAGGGATACAAGCGCCTAATAAAGGGGGAGGACTATCCTATATAATAAAAGGTAATATGCAAATTGACCCTAACAGCAGAATGACCAGGAATGACTGGTCTCTACGACACACACTGACCACCAGGGGTCAGACGCTCAACACAGGAGCTGCTTCTTGGTGGTCAGTGCGCTTCCACGTTGGGAGCGCTGCTCAACCAGAAACTGGCTCATGGCTGGCCAGCACAGCTACAGTAGCGGGAGCCTCTCTCACCTCTGCGGCAGCACTAAGGATGTTCTAGCAGGCCTAAGCTGTTAGTTGGATATCGCCCAAGGGCTGTCTGATTGCCAGCTTAGGCCCAGGCTCCCCGGGGAGCAGGCCTAAGCCTGCAGGTGGACATCCCCCAAGGGGTCCCAGACTGTGAAGAGGGCACAGACCAGGCTGAAGACCCCCCCCCCTCCCCCTGTGCATGAATTTTCATGCACTGGGTCTCTAGTTTCTTATAACTAGTAAATAAGACAGTGATTCCTATCCAGCCAATTGTCCCTAACCCATATGCTTTACTTACCCAGACTCCAGAGGACACCAAGTAGTTTACAATACTAGACCTCAAGGATGCCTTCTTCTGTATACCCCTACATCCTAACTCACAGTCCCTGTTTGTCTTTAACACATTGTTGGCAGGTAGTTTTTATCGCGTGCTAACAGGTGGCGTGGGCCATTTTTGCTAATTTTTTGCACAAATGGCAACGTTCAGTAAAATTATAACTTTAGTTTATGTATTTATACATTACCCGCATTCTACCGCTAGTCTATAAAAAACGTGTTAATACGTGTCCAATACTCTACTACACTGGTAGAACGTATAAATACATTTCCCGCATACAATGTGTTAAAAGATCCAATAATTAAAGCAGTCAGCTAATATGGTCAGTATTGCCCCAGGATTTGGGGGACTAGCCCTCATCTATTTAGGCAGGCCTTTAAACAGCCCCAAAGGCCCTTTTACAGGCACCGGCTTTAAGTCTCCCAACAGGTCCGCACCATCGACTCCTGGATACATCTGTCTCCAGTAAAGCTTTGGACACCAGCCCAGGAGGAGGATGAAACTGCATTACCCTCAACTGAGTCACCAAATTCCTATTCATGTGAACCTCTAGAGGACCTGAAACTTCTCTTTCAAAGGCATCCTGAAGAGTCAATAAGTACCAAATAAGTAACAGTACACTTATCTGGTATTTCTAGGTAAACAATGTTTTCATTTTTTTAATAATTCTTATTCTGTCTTTTTATAAGTGTCATCTAAACCCTAGGCTGGTACCTGGAGGAGACCTTCCCTGTCCTTACTGAAACCCAGAAACACCACAAGATACTCCTACTTACAGCCCCCCTCTGTAACCCTGCTACAGTAAATTTCTCAAGCCATACTGGCTCCCCGAATCCCTAACTATTAAGTATGTTATAAGCAGCCCAATTCAGGGTCAAATAATCTCAGGTAGACATGTATCTCCCACATCTCTTTCAGAGTAAAATGTGCTAAACCTTAGTCTATAGAACAATGTATGCTACCACTACCACCAACCAGAACCACTTCTCAAGCCTCTATAGATTTTCACTCACAGAAAAGCCCTTGATTGAGCAGGGCAAAGTCTGTGCCACAAATAACACTTCTTGCTGCAAGCAGCTTAGCTAAAAGGAAGGCCTCATAGTCTCTTGCCCCAGAAGTCTGGGCACCAGTTAAAGATATAATGCCACCCCTATTAGCTAACTCCCTTCCTCAGACCTTGGTTTATACTGTTTTATTATTACTCATCTTTAATCATTGCCTGTTATGTTTCATATCCTCCCATTTAGAAGCCCTAAAGCTACAAATGGTCCTCCACATGAAACCACAGATGAAGGCCATTGCATCCATCACCCA
>NW_006296625.1:1794048-1797998 GCF_000327345.1 Myotis davidii | reverse complement strand
TTAGGAAATTTTATAAATTAAGAGGACCATGGAAGAAGCACAGGGCTGCAGAGCAGCAGAAGGTACATTTCCATAGAATAGGGAAGCTGAAAAGCTGCAACAGGTGCATTTCCACAGAATAAGGGAGCTGGGAACAGCAAAAGGTCTATATTTACAAAATAAAGAGAAGGAGCCCTTCATCCAGAAGAAGAAGAAAACCCAAAAGGAATAGGAAAACAATAAGGAATGGGGGTACCTCACATGTGTGAGGTTCAACCTTTGAGCCCAGGAGTTACTATAGTAACCAGTCCAAGGGAATAGTGACCAATCAGAGGGGATATCAAGGCACCAGGCTCTGCAGCCTTTATAAGCCATAGGGGTAAGGAACTCAGTGGGACCCTTTCCTCCTCCCCACGTGCGAGTCCATTCTGTGCCTCTCTTAAATCTCCACCTTTGCTCTACCAAAAAAAAAAAAAAAAAAACAAAAAACTCCAAAATTTATTCCTCAATAAATCTCCACCTTTGCTATACCACTTTCTGTCCTTGGATTCATTCTTTGATTCCAGGCGACAAAGAATCTGGGTTCCAGTCCAAAAATTCCGTTTCACTTTCAGTGTATGGGAGGATGCTCAACCAACTGAGCCACACCAGCCAAGATTTAAATGCTTATTCTTAAGTGAAAGGAGCCATTGTGAAAAGGTACATACTATATAGTTCCAAATATATGACAAGGGCAAAACTAGAAAGACCGTAAAAAGATCATTGGTTGCCAGGGTGGGAGGACTAGACAGGTGCATAGGGAATTTTTACAGCAGAGAAACTATTCTGTATGAAGCTGTAATGGTAGATATATGACATCATGCTTTTGGCAAAACCCATAAAATTGTACAGTATGATGTAAGCTATGGACTTTGTTAGTAACAGATCCATATTGATTTATCAGTTATAAGAAATGTACCACACAGATGTGCCAATGTAAGATGTTAATAACAGGTGAAACTGGGCGGGTGGGGGGCGGGGGACTGGGCAGGGACAGATAATATGGGGACTGTCTATACTTTCTATTCAATTTTTCTGTAAACCTAAAACTGCTCTAAGAAATACAATCTATTAATGTTTTTTAAAAAGAGAGACATATTTAAATTTAAATTGAACCTATTTTGGATCCTGATTCTAACAAATTAACTGTAAAAAGATACCTTTGAGCCCAGGCCAGTGTAGCTCAATTGGTTGGGTGTTGTCCTGGGGCACTGACAGGTTGTTGGTTCAATTCCAAGTCAGGGCATATGCCCGGACTGCAGGCTTGATCCCCAGTGGGGGGTTTGCAGGAGGCAGCTGATTGATGTTTCTCTCTCTCTTTCCTTCTCTCCATTTCTTTCTTTCTTAAAAAAATCAAAAAAAAAATCTTGTTAAAAAAATCTCTTTGATACAACTGGGGAAATTTGAATATGGATAAGTAATAGGTAATATTAAAGAATTATTTGGACCAGTTCCGGCTGGGAGTGGGGGAGTTATGGGGTTCTTTTGGGACTGGGTGTTGGCATCCCTTCTTGAGGTTCCCACGGTATACCCTCTTAGGTGAGCAGTTCTGGGAGAATTTTTGTGAGTTTATTTGAGCCAAACTGTTGACAATTGCCAGGAAGCAGAATCTCAACATATTGGGATAATGCTCCAGAGAATGGCAGTTTTTCATCTTGTTTTATACATTACAATCAAAGGAGGAGACATAAGTGGGTTGCATGAAATCCACTGGTGATAGATTAGGGAGGTGGGAAAAAGCTAAGGGGGTGGGGACCTCTGGGGTTTGATAAAAAAATAAACTGATAGACACATACTTCTTTTACTTAGGTGGGTACAGGATAGTTAATCCTCCACAATCAACAAGAACAATGAAGTAGTTTAATGCATCAGTCCCAGGGCCCAGGCGCATTTGGTTGTGCCCTGAGAGGTCCAGAAAGAGGGAAGTTACAAGTTACCCTGACATTTCACAGGGATGTTATCTTAGATGCAAAAAGACAACAGGCTCAGTTAAGGTAAAGATTGACCTTTGTCAGGGAAGATACTGTCCTAGGACATGACTACCCACTATAAACTGCTTTTACTTAAAGTTTTAATTTCAGACCATCCTTTGTGGTTACTTCAGGTCTTTGAGTTTGTAAGACTGCCATGCAGGCCTTCCCTGAGCCTATCAGGTTAGCACAGTGTTGGCAAACCTTTTGAGCTCGGCGTGTCAGCATTTTGAAAAACCCTAACTTAACTCTGGTGCCGTGTCACATATAGAAATTTTTTGATATTTGCAACCATAGTAAAACAAAGACATATTTTTGATATTTATTTTATATATTTAAATGCCATTTAACAAAGAAAAATCAACCAAAAAAATGAGTTCGCGTGTCACCTCTGACACCCATGTCATAGGTTCGCCATCACTGGACTAGGCAGAGTATGAGAATTCCCTATCCTATTTCTGCAACGTTTCTGTAAACCTAAAACTTTTAAATAAAAGGTGTATTTTTGAAAAAGGATCTTCCCTAGTTTGAAATGTTTCAAATATCTTGGAATCTTTATCCCCTGGTCCAAGTCTTCTATAACCTAACTATTCGAAGTGTGGTCATCGGTGAACTTCTCAAAATCTCAGCCCACCCCAGATGTACCAGTCAGGGTCTCCAGAGGAACAGAACCAACTGGATGTAGGTGTGTGAAAAGAATTATTATAAGAAATTGGCTCGTGCAATTATTAAAGCTGGCACATCCAAGTCTACAATGCAGGCCACCAGCCTGGAGGTCCAGGAGATGTGCAGTCCAGATAACTTGTCACTGATGATTATCACTGGTGACATTAAACTTCATCACATGCCTGAGACAGTGTTTGCCGGGCGTTCCCCCCTGTAAAGTTACTCTTTTCTTCCCCTTCCTTTCCGTACTTTTCTCTTTGGAAGGAAGTGAGTGTGTGCAAAGGATGCCTGAAAGCAGTCTGCGAGGAAATGCCCCCTAGCTCAGAGTTGGCCTTTTTGTTCCACTGGCCCTTCGATTGCATCAAGTCTACCCAAGTTAAAGAAAGCAATCTGCTTTACCCACAATTTGCTCTTTTAAATCCAAAAACACCCTCCAAGTGGACACACAAAACTTATTGTCACACCAGACCTGATCAATCTGAATCTGCATTTTGAAGGATCTGCCGGGGGATTTCATGCCTATTCAAGTTGAGCAGCATTGCTCTACAAGGCTCCCAAAAAGCTGGAATCCCTTCCCTCAGAGTCTTACTAATCTACATGGTAATAAACTCAGAAACAAGGCTTGATTTGTTGTTCTTAACTTATAATGCTCCTAGCATTTACTGATCTGGAGGTTAGGGGTTTCTTCATAAACCCCAGCCCTCCTTGTGGGGCAAGGGTGACCTTCCCATTATTCTCCATAAGGGCCTCACCAAACCTCTGATCTGGTTTATTCAACGACTGGCTTGCAAGTCTTCCCTGGCCACAATGAACTCCCCAAGGTCATCTACCACGCATTTTTTCCTTTTCCTTGCATATCTTTATTGCCCACAATAACCGATGGTCAGGGCAGAGGCCCCAGGTCTGTTCCACCCTCGCCCCCACCCGCCCCCCAAGGCAAGCCGGTTCCTCTTGTTCCTCTTTCTGCGTCAGCAAATGCAGGGGAGGCCGCTTGGAACCTCAGTCCTGCAGGGGGCACACCACCCACCTAGCAGAGGATTCTAGGGGTGGAATCCTATGAAACTGCCGATATTGGGTTACTTTGACCTACACAATCGGGAACTTCACCGGACTCAACAGGTTTCTGCTGCCTTTTTCCTTCTCCAAAGCTACTTTAGGGGCAGTAGACGGCCACAGGTAGATGGCAACAGGGCTGCTAATACTCATGGCAATTTACCACCCACAAATGAACGTCAAATGTGCACCATCCACTTCCTCAATCCAAGCCAAACTCTCTCCTTAACCACGCGCGACTCC
>NW_006296625.1:1789763-1793686 GCF_000327345.1 Myotis davidii | reverse complement strand
GACCTCGGCAAGTGGCGCCGCCGGCGATGTTGGGTGGTATCGAGCGGGGGACCCCACGGGAGAATGAATGAACGCGGGGGGAGCATCTATCAATCAATGAGACCAATAGGCCAAAGGGAGGGCGGAGGACCCCGCGTGAGAGCGAACCGGGGGAGAAACCTGCGAATGGCCGGGCGGACAGAGCTGCCGGCTCTTCCTCCCGTCCCTCCGGGTTCCCGCAGCTGCACGTCCGCCAGCTTGTGGTCGGGGAGCTCCTTGGGCGAGGAAGAGACACCAAAAAGGAGGTTTATATTTGTGAGGACGCGGATGGAAATCATTGCATAACCCAGCGCATATCTTGAAATTGTTTGGTAAGAGATAAAAAGTGCTGCGCTCTGTTATTTCCGTCTTGACATTTATGTTAGGAATCAGTTTGGTTATCCTGAAGGGATATCTAGAAAAGTCTCTTCCAAGGTAACTTGCCAAAGGTCTTGCAACAAATAGGAACGGGGAATACTTCACAACGCATCCTCCCTGAATGGGGGGAGAGGGGGAAGATATTGTGCTATTTGCTATTTCTATAATGAAACTTCTTTAAAAGTAATTGAAACTACAGAGCAAAACAGCTTGCGTGCATTCGGTAGTTGCAAAGAAGTGTGCATAAGAAACAGTTGAATTAGAAATTTGACTTTTCCTGACCAAGAAGAGTATAGTCCTGTAGTGTCTTTTTTATTTAACGTTCCCAGATGGCAGCCGTAGAGGTGGCAACGTTATAGTGCCATCTGGCAGCTGGGAGCTTGTGTTGGTGGATGTTCGTGTAAATACTGTACCGCAGGGATGTATTACCTGGGAGTTGGACTTAGTTCCATAAATTGATTTTTTACCCCCTGTGGCATATAATGTTAGATTTCTATAGTTTTCCTCTGTAAAATAATCTAGCATGGAAATACAGAAATAAAGGTCATAATAAAGATATTCCCTAGAGACTACTAAAGTCTGTTGCAATTTGGGAGGAGATATTCTGTGTGTGTGTGTGTATAAAATTTTAGCTCAAATATTAAACATCATTAGTTGTCAAGAAAATGCAGATTAAAACCACAACTATGTCACTATGTACCCACTAGAGTGGCTAAAATTTAAAAGGCTGAAGATACCAAATGTGGACTAAGACATGGAGTAACTAGAACTCTCATTTTGCTGGTGAGAGTGTAAAATGTCACAACTACATCGGGAACTGTTTGGCAATTTATTTTAAAGTTAAACATATATTACCATAATATAGCAGCTTTATTTATAATAATAAAAAAACTGTCAACAACCTAGGTATCCATCAACAGGTGACCGGATAAACAAATTGTGGTAGGTCCCTACAATGGAATACTGCTCAGTAATAAAAGGAAACTACTAATATACATGTTAAACAATAACCTTCCAGGCCAAAAGTTTTTCTGAAAGGAAGGGTTTATTGAGCAATATGCTAACCAGGAAAAGGACCAGGTCCTGGGACATACCGTCTTAACCATCAGCAATAGAGCTAGGTGGGAAGAACCTAGCTCAATCCTGGCATTGATAGGGCTCCTTTATGCAGTGATTTTGGAGATGAAAAAATAAAGGGGCAGAGGTGGTAGTGGTCTGATGCAGGGCTAGTTTGGGGACGGGTGTATTGTCATAAGGAAGAAGTGTACACTGCTTTTGGGTTGGTTGTGGGCAAAAGTCCAGAGAGTTTATGCGTAAGCAGCATGCCAAGTTATCTGGTGGTGGGCTATCTTTTTAGATGAGATAAAATAGCCACCTAGGAGTTGATTCATAGCTTCAACATACATTTAGGAATATGAGCAGTCTTCATTGGTTTCTTGCCCCCAGTTCTATTAATTGATTAACCTTCCTCCTCCATCCTCGTTTATTTTAATTTAGGACATCTCAGAATTTTTCTCTTGTCACATATAACAATCTGGACAAATCTCAAAAACACTGAGCAAAAGAAGCTACCATACTAACATATGGTTCCATCAGCATGAAGTTCTAAATTAAGCAAAATTAATCTGTAATGACAGAAAGTAGATCAGTGGTTGCCCTCAGTTCTAGTAATTGATTTTCATTTAGGACATCCAGAATTGGCTTTATTAGGTCACTCCCAGAGGCCCTGGAATGCCTCAAGGATTTGTTTTCTCTCCTTTGTTTCTTCCATTCCATGAACAGGTAGTATATCTTTTCATTTTTTTCTGTCTTCTTCAGTTTCTCATAATAATATCTTGTGGTTTTCAGTGTATAAGTTCTTCACATCCTTTGTTAAGTTTATTGCAATTGAAAAATTAATTGTTTCCCTTTTTCATTTCTTTTTCTGAAATTTTATCAATGGATTTTTGTACATTTTTCATTAAATTATGTTCTATATATATTCACTTTGCACTTTCATGAAAGTAAGGATGTTTAGAAAAAAAGCTTCCCATCCACATCAATACATGCAGACCCAGGGAAAGGTCCCAGGCCTGAAAATCTACTTCCCTAAATGCAGGGCAGAGTAAGATCAGAGAATGAGGCTGCCACTCCACTCTGATAATTAAGAGTTTATTAAGGGAGCACATGTGGCATGTTTTGGGCGGTTGCAAGACTAAATGGATCCCTGCATTGCTTGGCATGTGCCAGAAAATTATACAGAACAAGACAGGATAGTCACAAGTACTTTTAAGTGACCAGTCCCAGGTACAAATGCTGTACATGCTTGACTGATTAAGGACAATGGCCTCTTCCAGGAGCCAGTATGTAGCAGCAGGCAGGGGAGGGGTGGTGATTTACATAAGAACATCGACTACCATCAGACAGTCTCTAAGTCGGGTTTGCCAAAAGCAATCTCCATTCTGGCTCCGTCCAGCTAGAGAGCCTGGCATTAGTCACATTATGGAACAGACTTTTCCACAATTCAGAATTAGTTTTTTTAGGTATGGTGCCTGAAGGAGTAAGTCTTTAGAAGTCCTAAAAATTTCTCTTCCCATATGTTTGCATACATTTTATTTATCTTTTATGTTTATTTCTGGAACAAACTGATAATGGAATTAGCTGTACCTCATCTATGCCTAAGTGTATGGTTTTGTTTTTCAGAAGAGAAATGCTGATAAAATGTCAGTCATGTACTTAACAGACCTTAGAAACCAATTACCCTACTGGTACATGCTTTCATATATAAACTAGTGGCCCGGTGCATGGATTTGTGCACATTGAAAGGAAATAAATTAGAAGAAATATTTTAGTATCGCTATTCGCCCTTTCTCTATAATTGAAGTGTCAACCAAATTCATGATTGACAATGACAGATTAAAACACACGCGTGTGATTGGCACCAGCAAGAGCTTTATATGAATCGTGCATGCGCGAGTCAATGTTTATTTTTAAATTGCCAGCGTGCATCATATGTACTGGCTGGTTGGTCAGTCGGATGGACAGTCGGTCACTGCATCATATGTACTGGCTGGTTGGTCAGTCAGATGGACAGTCGGTCACTTAGCCATATATATATAGATAGATAGATAGATAGATAGATAGATACCTGAGGGCCAAAGAAGTGTAAGTTCCCAATGATTGCATGAAGCTCTATTAATGACTAACTTGAATTCTGAATTTTAGTCCCATCCTCCTTCCTTAACACAACACTGCCACATTTGTGTTATATTTGAGAAATTCCTGTTTGCAAAATGCTTCATTTTTATACGATCCTTAACAAAATTGAAAGTTTTCCACTTCATTAGGAATAAGATGACATGGTTTTAAGTTATGTATAGTGTTTCTTTATTGAGGGAGCTAAAATTAGGATATAGTTCTTTGGTGTTAAGAATTAATACCTCTCAGGTTGATATAACAAAGTTCTCGGTAACCCTACTGTGGTTTGCCTCTCAAGTATTTGCTTTAGTACTTAGGCCAGCGGACTTCAGAGATACACACCACAATGA
>NW_006296625.1:1786101-1787542 GCF_000327345.1 Myotis davidii | reverse complement strand
AGGACTTGTATGCATGCATATAAGCATAACCAATGGACATAAGACACTGGGGGTAAGGGGAGGCCAGTGGATTGTCAAGGGTGGGGAAAAAAAGAGGCATATGTAATAGTCTTTGTAATACTTTAAACAATAAAACAATAAAAAAAAATTTTTAAAAAAGAAAGCAAAGCTTATGGTATCCATTTAGTAAAAGGCAAAAGATTTATGCAATCCGAAGAGAAGCCAGAGTATAATGGTATCCATTTAGATAGGAAATCTTTTTAAATGTAATTCCCTGGCCAAGGAGGCTCACTAGATCCAGAGCCCACCCTCATCTAGAGAAAGCCTTCATCTTTGCATAGGTCAGTGCCCCTCGCCAAGGGTTTTCCACCTCAGTCTCAGCCTTTCCCTGTTAAGTATTTACATGCTCCTCATCCAGGCCCACACCTTCCCACTAGCAAATCCTTCCACAGTGAATAAATGCTTGACATCCTCGGGTTTGCACCAGTCTTGCTTCACCACCTGTGCCTCCTCTCTTCAATAGGAACCTGGCTTCTGAGCATACCACTCTCACTTTCCACTGCTCTCGAAGTGATCATTTTCAATTTTCTCTTGCCTTGTGTTAATTGATGAGATTGACGCCTCCTTATTCCACATTGATGCTTCTGGACAAGTACCCCTGCACTCTCAATGCCTTTGGTCTAGATCACTTTTGACCTACATTGTTGTGTCTTGTACCCACTTCCTGGCACTTTGCTTCATTTATCAAAGGTTAGCCATCTGACACCCCTCCATCTTCTACAGTATTTCTTGCCATTTTCTTGAGTGACTTCTCATCTAACACCATGTCCCCTCAGTTCTCTGGACTTCTACATGTCTAATGACTTCCTTTCCTCCTGGCCTCATAGAGCAGCGGTTCTCAACCTGTGGGTCACGACCTCTTTGGGGGTCGAAAGACCCTTTCACAGGGGTCGTCTAAGACTAAAATAAACAAATAATTTTATGGTTGGGGGTCACCACAACATGAGGAACTGTATTAAAGGGTCGCGGCATTAGGAAGGTTGAGAACCACTGTATAGAGCTTTTATACATGAGACAATGCTCAACCAACTAAGCCACACAAGCTAGGGCTCAGTTAATCTTTATATAAACAAACACACTTGGACTAGTGTAGTGACAGAAACCTAGTAATACTCAATTAATATTAGCTATTTTTGTTATAAAACTCAATACCCACGATCCCTTTCACAGTTACTACAGTACCATAGTCCAGCCACATCAAATTATTTGTAGTTTTCTGCCCTCCCTTTGCTTGACTTTCTCATTTCCTCACTTCTGTACATATTATTGTTTTTACTTACATTGTTCTACCTCCTCTAATCTGCCTGGTGACTTTTTGCTCATTGGTGAAGACTCAGTGCAAATGTACTTTCTCCAAGAGGACTTCCCTGATTCCCTCCCT
>NW_006296625.1:1784078-1785320 GCF_000327345.1 Myotis davidii | reverse complement strand
TCTTATTGGTATAACTTTCTCCAGGGTCAACAGGAAAGGAACTCACTTTTACTGGGTGCCGCCGACTATACTGTTCTACAGTAGTTTATTTAATCACACAAAACTCAGTGAGGTGGGTGGTGGTCACCTCATTTTCAAGCTGAAAAACATGAGAATGAAAACTTAACTTCCCCAAAGATACACAGCCAGTGAAAACCAGAGGTTCATTCCCACACCTACTTCATTCTAAATTAGCCTGTTTTCTTTCAGCTACACCCATTACACATTTCCTAAGTTTAAATCATATTTGAGAAGCTGATGTTTGCTTTGGTGAGTGCTCTGTTCAGTATGCAAGCATGATTTTGCTTTGAACTTGATTTCAGTGTGTCATATGCTCAGTGGATATTATGTTCTTTTTGTCATGCAAGCATGCTTTCATTGGACCAATTTCAAACATTATCCAAATTCATAGCACATTTTGCTTTATCACCATACTTTTTTGAAATAAAAATTTTCTGACTGCTAATCAACAACCATTTTTATAAAGATATGAACAATCTATCTTTAATATTTCTTAAAAACTCATAGTCATATACTTGTTGGCTTTTTATTTTCTAATTATTGACCATACCCCCAAAAGTTGAAGTAGTCTGAACCACAACTTCTACGTCATATTTTCAAGTAGTATCCTATCTAGTAATAGACAAAGATTGAAATTAACCGTACCTCTGCTACGCTTCCCATTGGCTAATCAGCGAGATATGCAAATTAACCGCCAACAAAAATGGCGGCCGGCAGCCACACAGCTGAAGCGAGCAGGAGGCTTGCTTGCTCCAGTGATGGAGGAAGCCAAGCTTCCTCCCTGCTGCGGCCAGGCTCTGAGCTCCACTCTAAGCAACAAAATTGCAATTATAGAAGCTAAACAAACCCCAGATACCTGCTTTTAGCAGGCCGTGGCCTCGGAGCTGGAGCGACAACAAAGTTTCATTTATAGAAGGTAAATAAATCCCAGAATAAAAATTAAAAAAAGAATAAAAGGAGAGGCTGGGAGCTTCAGTCGCCAGCGAGTTTGGCCAGCCTGAAAACCCTCAGCCCTTCATCCGGGCTGGCCAGGCAGCCAAGTGGGACCCCTACCCTGATCCGGGACACCCTTCAGGACAAACCAGCCAGCCCCCACCCGTGCACCAGGCCTCTGACCTATATAGTAAATGGGTAATATGCAAACTGACCCTAACAGCAGAAAGACAGGGAATGACTGATCAC
>NW_006296625.1:1783390-1784001 GCF_000327345.1 Myotis davidii | reverse complement strand
GTGGACATCCCCTGAGGGCTGCCGGGCTGCCAGAGGGATGTCTGATTGCCAGCTTAGGCCCAATCCCCTGGGGAGCAGGCCTAAGCCAGCAGGTGGCCATCCCCCGATGGGTCCCAGACTGCAAGAGGGCACAGGCCAGGCTGAGGGACCTCCCTCCGCTGGGTGCACAAATTTTTGTGCACCAGGCCTCTAGTCACTAATAATTTGAAATCATTCACTTCCCAAGCTTTTAGCTTCACATCTTAATCAAATGATAAGGTATGTCAGAGTCCAAATCAAGGAACATGTGGAAGAAACTAATAATATACAATAAAAAAGTAACTAAATAAGGATGTAATGGGGTAACAGCATTACAAATCAGAGTAGCATAAAATATTATTTAGAGTAAGAGAATAGTAACTTCATTCCTCCCTTTTCCTTCCTCCCATATCTAATACATATCTCAAATCTGCGCATTTCTCTCCATTGCCCCTGCTCTACTCTAGTTTAAGCCACTTTGATCTCTTACCCAGAAAACTACAGTGGTTCCTAAGTAATCTCCCTGTGTCTGCATTCCCTACAATGATTCACATTTCTCTCCTTTGTAATCTCCATACAGCAACAAGAGAAGC
>NW_006296625.1:1780450-1783341 GCF_000327345.1 Myotis davidii | reverse complement strand
GCTGAAGTAGATAATGAACTTTGCAAAGCAGGCTGTATCTAAATCTAGATTTTTCTTACTGTAAATTACTCAAAGTCATACAGTCTAATAGCCCAAATTTGTCTAGATTATGAGTCCCCATCCAGACTTCTCTGTATTATTGTCCAACACAAAATGATGATTAAAAAACGTGTTCTCCTATTAAACATGCCTTTCAATATTCAGACTGTCCTTAACCAGACCACTGCCCATTTGGTTGGAGTAGAGAGCTAATGTGTCTAGATTTTGGTAACAGACACCATGAATGGAGCCCGGAAATGCAGTTCTCATGGGTCTAGATCTAACTGTGGCAGTGCTGCCTTAATCTGATAGCTGTAATCCTGAGAAACAGATGAAAACTTCCCTGTTAAAAGATGTAAATCTTGAAAGAGTAAAAATGATAGTTGTTTAAGTGTGTGAGGGTTTATGGAAAAGTGAGTTGGATTGTAGTATATTATTATATATCTAAGTATAGTTATGGTCTAGTTCAGCCGTGGGCAAACTATGGACTGCGGGCCGGATCCGGCCCGTTTGAAATGAATAAAACTAAAATAAAAATTAAAAAAAAAAAGACTGTACCCTTTTATGTAATGATGTTTACTTTGAATTTATATTAGTTCACACAAACACTCTATCCATGCTTTTGTTCCGGCCCTCCAGTCCAGTTTAAGAACCCATTGTGGCTCTCGAGTCAAAATGTTTGCCCACCCCTGGCCTAGTTATTAATGCTTCAGTCCAAATAAATACCAAAACCTTGGTACTCTGAATAATGTATTATTGTTGGAGGCTAGGTCAGTGAAAACATCAGGATTTCTGAGTAGGAGACTCAATAAAAGAAGAAAAAAGAGATAGAGGAACCAAGATGGTGATGTAGGTAAATTCAGTACTCGCATCCTCCCACAACCACATCAAAATTACAACTAGCTCAGCCAGAGTTGATAAGTGGTTGAGCGTTGACATATAAACCAGGAAGTCACGATTTTATTCCTGGTCAGGGCACATGCCCACATTGTAGGCTTAATCCCCAGTGTGGGACGTGCATGAGGCAGCTAGCTGATCAATGATTCTCATCATTGATGTTTCTCTCTCCCTCCCTTTCTCTAAAATCAATAAAAACATACTTTTAAAAAATTACAACTAAAATTCAGAACAACCATCATTCAGAACCACTTGAAATCTGGTGGATGGAAGCTCTACAATTAGAGAGTTAAAGAAGAAACCACATTGAGATTGGTAGGAGGAGCAGAGGCATGGAACAGGCTGGTTTGACACCCACATTTGGAGTTTCTTTTAATTCGGAGGGACATCTTGAGTGTGGAGGTACCGCCACCTTGGAGGAGATAGGGATCCTTGCCCCACACCAGGCCCCCAGGCCCCCAGGGTTTCAAAGCTGGGAATAGACGTCCCCATAAGCTCTGGCTGTGAAAACCAGCAGGGATTGTGGCTGAGTGACATGGAGGCTGCTGGTGTCCCAGGCAGTTCTGAAATTGGACAACCAAGGAGTCTGGACTATCTGTCACTCCTTGAGCCAATTAAACAGAGACAGGGTTGATTCATATATGTGCATTTATTCCAATAATGTCAGCAGTATGAGAGAGCAGCAGTTCATCCATGAAAATCTGCTCTGTACCTCCCCCAACCCCATAAGCCAGTTGCTTATATTGGGTAGGAGAAAACTTATATGGGGAAGTAGGCAAAAGAAATAAGAATGGGTATGCAAAATGGATATTACAGGCATGGGGAAGTAGGCAATGCAGGCTGGGGTGGGACTCCTTTGTTTAGTTAATAAGGTTGCTAATTTTCCATGATAATAAGCAGTTCTCCAATGAGAGTGGACTGCATTCCAAGATTGATTCCTAGGTCCAAGGTTGACTCCTAGGTCCCTGGGGCATACAACTCCTAGCTAGGTTAGAATGTGCTTCATTTAATTAGAACAAAATAAAAAAATAAAAATAAAAAATAAAAAAAAATTTAAAAAAAGAACAAAATAATCAGTGTCAACAGAGCATGGTTAATACTTTTATAATTATAGCTAGTCTCCAATATTCTATTTCTGCCCCTAACAGTTCCTCTTAAAAGGCCCAAGTATGGACTTATTCAGACTTACTTCCTCTGAGCTCAAGCACTTGGGCAGTAGCTTGAAAAAATCCAAGGACGGAATTTTTCCAGGGAAGAAATAAATTGGCATTAGAGCAAGAACTGGGAGATAGCTTTCTCCCAGACAAAAGTGGTGACAGAGGTCATGGTTCCTCTGCTGAGACCTCCCATGCCACAATGCTGAAAGGCAGTTGCCATATCTGAGTCTCCATCAACCTTGCTCATACTGTTCATCCCACCTTGCTGATTCCGAGATCCTGCGCCACCCAATTTGCAGCCCACCTAAGCTATTTGTAGTGGCTTTTCCATACAAATAGCCTGTCCTGGCTCAGGCTCCAGACTTTCCTAAAATCTCTCAAACAAGTAGCAGCTGATCTCAGTTTGCCCCATTCCTCTTGATAAGTTGACCCCTGGCTCAGCACTAACAGCAACTTGCCAAGGTTCACAGCTTGGCCTCTCCTCGGCACCTCCAAGCCCAACACAAATAGCAGCCATCTGCAGATGCTCTCTGACTCATGCTGGGTGACCCCAGGTGGGGCATAGTCAGTGGCTGATTTTGCACCTTCCAGGAATCCCCAGAGCCAATACACCCAGTGGACAGCTTCAGACCACACTAGATTACAACTCTACCACATCCACCGGTGACACACTCAAGGGGCAGACTCAGTGAGCACCAAAGCCCCACTGAAGCAAGTCCTGCCCCATAAAGGTATCTCCTGCACAGCAGTTTTTCTGCTGTAGTCACAACTGGTCCTCACAGCCAATTGGCCTGGATG
>NW_006296625.1:1778799-1779782 GCF_000327345.1 Myotis davidii | reverse complement strand
CCCTTCTCTGGAATCAATAAAGAATTATATTTTTTAAAAAAATGAAGGACAATTTACAGTAGAGGATGCAGAGAATCAAATCAGTGATTTGGGATATGAGGAAGTAAAATATACCCAATTAGAAGAGCAAAAAGAAAAAGAATCCAAAAATATGAAGATAGTGTAAGGAGCCTCTGGGACAACTTCAAGGGTACCAACATTCGCATCATGGGTATGCCAAAAAGAGAAGAAAGGGAACAAGAAATTGAAAACCTATTTGAAGAAATAATGACAGAAAACTTCCCTACCTGGTGAAAGAAATAGACGTACAAGTCCAGGATGTGCAGAGAGTACCAAACAAGAGGAACCCAAAGAGGCCCACACCAAGATGCATCATAATTAAAACACCAAAGGTTAAAGACAAAGAGAGAATCTGAAAGCAGTGAAAGAAAAGCAGTTAGTAACCTATAAGGGAGCACCCATACATTGATCAGCTGATTTTTCAACAGAAACTGTGCAGGCCAGAAGGAACTGGCAAGACATATTCAAAGTGATAAAAACCAAGGACCTACAACCAAGATTACCCAGCTTTATTGCTTAGAATTCAGCAGTTCTCAACCTGTGGGTTACGAACAATGAAAATACATCTGCATATCAGATTTTACATTACGATTCATAACAGTAGCAAAATTACAGTTATAAAGTAGCAACGAAAATAATTTTATGGTTGGGGTCACCACAACATGAGGAACTGTATTAAAGGGTCACAGCATTAGGAATGTTGGAACCACTGCTATAGAGCCTGATGCCACAGAACCTAGAGTTTCAAACAGAACCAAGATAGCCCTGTATTACAGTCCTGATTGTGCGAGAAAATTCTATTTACCAAGATCCCCTTCACCATTCCTTCTTGATTATTTACTTGTGGCTCTATTTCCAAAAGTCTTTAAGCTGACTTTGATTCCTTAATGTCAGTTTTGGTATCCTTTCATTTTCTTTTTTTG
>NW_006296625.1:1752690-1776681 GCF_000327345.1 Myotis davidii | reverse complement strand
GGAGTTGCAAGGTCAGCCACTGTCTGGGGCCACCCAGCAGGAGCTACAGAGACATCTGCAGATTCCTCCTCTTGGTATGGGGTTTGGAAGTACCCAGATGAGGCCCAGCTGTGGCGCAAGGCCACTGCTGCTACCAGGTATTGGGCGTTCTTTTGAAATCTCTGGGACTCTCTGACCCAGGTACAGTTTGTTTTAGGCGAAAGGCCAGGCCATTCATATGCAAAAGCCGATGCACACAGCTTGGGTGGAGTTGTAAATTGGGAGGGGCAGGGTCTCTGGGAATCATCAGGGCAGAGCAAACAGCAATGGCTTCCCTGAATAGAGAAGTCCTGCGTACCGGTTCAGGAACAATGATTGCTTCGAGCACCTCTAAGAGTAAGTTGCCTTCACATTCCTGTCCCAATGCCAGACAGTCCAGTTTCTCCCCGTATGTGTCTGGGTCCCCCAGAGTCTCACCTGTAACTGGAATCCAGGACAAGCGAGAGCTTGTATCTCCCTCCCAGTTTAAAGAACAGCATATCCAGGTGCCAGCACTTTCCGTACCACTGCACCTCTTACTGGTCTCAATGCACTTTCTTCACCTCTTTAGTTGTAGAATTTCCAACTCAGCCAGCTTTCCTGCGGTTCTGGGTGGTAGTTGTTCTGCCCTTTAGTTGTAATTTTGGTGTGGTTGTGAGAGGCAGCAAGTATAGGTGATTGATTACCTATGCCACCATCTTGGTTTCTCCTCTGCCTCCATGTTTTAAGAAATTCTTACAGTATAGGCTTGCATGTGTTAAATGTTTATTAACTGCAGATACCAGGAACAAATTCTTTTTGACAAATGTTTTTAGATATGCTTAATCTGATAATATTCTCAGAAAAATATTCATGATTTATTAATTTGTGCACTTCGAAAAGGTAACCTTTTTAGTAATTTAGTCAATATCATCTGTTATTCTTTTAATGAACCTTTTTCCCCAATCTTTTATTTCAGCTCCAGTGTGCTGCTCTGCTCGTTACAACTTAGCAGTTTTGGCCTTTTTTGGTTTCTTCATTCTGTATGCATTACGTGTGAATCTGAGTGTCGCATTAGTGGATATGGTTGATTCAAATACAACTTTAGCAAATAATAGAACTTCTAAGGAGTGTGCAGAGCATTCTGCTTCCATTAAAGTTATTCATAATCACACAGTAAGTACTATTTTTTTAAAGCAAGCAATCTTAATCTTAAAATATATCTAAGTAAAAAATATTGAAAGGTCTTTCTTCATCCTACAAAAGATCAAAAACATTTCTTCATGTAAATTCTGAATCACTTTCTTTTGTGTTTTCCCAGGAACAGGTTGGACAGTAACTTATAACTAACTTTTGCTATTGTGCTGTGATACTTGTAACATGTATAATACACCTTGATCTGTTTGAAAAGTTGTCATTTCCTCTATAAACATATCACCCTTGAAGAAAATTTGGAAAACATGTTTGGCATACCAGTGAAGGGGTTCAGAACAGGCCTCCTCAAGACATGCCACTTTGGTATGTAAATTATATTCAGGTGAAGGCAGTTGTGACCCTGTGAGCTTACAAGAAACTTATACTTTAAAATTTCAAATTAGGGGCCTTGCCCATAATAACAGTTATCACCAGAAATAACTTTTTATGACCTATCTGTAAGGGAAGGACAGACTTCTTTTATTTATTGATTGATTTGAGAGAGAGAAACATCGATTTGTTGTTCCACTTATTTATGCATTCATTAGTTGAATCTTGTATGTGCCTTGTCTGAGGATTGAACTCACAACCTTGGTGTATTGGGGACGATTCTCTAACCAACAGAGCTACCCAGCCAGGGCAGGGAGTGTAAACTTCTAATTATGGAACATCTGCTTTCATCGTTCTGCAGTGACCTTCTCCTCTGAAGCCCAAAGGTTTCTTGCCTCATCCTCAGTTCAGAACGCCCTATATAACCTTATTTAAACTTTTTGTCTCTGAACCTCTCGTGTATGTCGTGTTTTCATATCTACACATATAACTAAATTTGGTTATTTTCTCTTATTAATCTGTCTTATGTAGATTTAATTATTAGACCAGCCAAAAGAACGTTGAGGGTAAAGGAAAATTCCTTAATCTTCTTCAATGCTAAAAATTATTATCCCCACAATTATACTAATTCCACCCTTTCAGAAAGAGCTACCTTGACCTAGTGAGTTTGGAAAATGTTGAACATTAAGCCATCCTCTTGGATATTCACAGTTGCATGTCAGCAAATTAAATTTCCAAACTCTTGCAGTAAAGAAATCTGCATAGGCCCTTGTGGGGTAGCTTAGTTGATTAGAGTCTTATCTCAATATGACAAGGTTGCAGTCTCAGGCCTCAGTCAGGGCACATACAGCCATCAATCAATGGATGCATAAATAAGTGGAACAACAATCTAGGTTTCTTTCTCTGTTCCTCTCTCTCTCTCTCTCTCTCTCCCCAAAATAAACAAATAAATAAGGCATCAGGGAATACATGATTCCCTGTGTTTTAGAATGGCTGTTTCTAATTCTGGGAGTGAATTTTATCTTGTGAGAGTTGCATCTTTTTTAAAAAACTAATTTCAGAGAGGAAGAGAGAGATAGAAATATCAATGATGAGTGAGAATCATTGATCAGCTGCCTCATGCACACCTCCTACTGGGGATCGAGCGCACAACCCGAACATGTGCCCTCGACCAGAATCAAAACCAGGACCCTTCAGTCTGCAGACCGCAGCTCTATTCACTGAGCCAAACCCGAGGGCAGGGTTGCATCTTTTTGCACTCTTCTTTGGGGATGTCTCTTGTATCCCCAGTTCTTATTGGTTTGAGTTGCTATTAAGATTCTACTTGTCAAGATCATATGGTGGATCCTTTGAATTGGAAAAACTTCTAAATTGAAAAGAAAGAGAAAAAAATTTTAGAGAGCTTTCATATTGTTATAATTGCTGGTCATTAAGGTTTGCTTAATAAGATGGAAGAACATCCCTAGCCAATTTGGCTCAGTAGATAGAGGGTTGGCCTATGGAGTGAAGGGTCCCGGGTTCAGTTCCAGTCTAGGGCACATTCTTGGGTGGCAGGCTTGATCCCCAGTGGGGGCGGTGCATGCAGGGAGCAGCCAATCAATGATTCTCTCTCATCATTGATGTTTCTTTCTCCCTCTCCCTTCCTCTCTGAAGTCAATATAAAAAAGTTTTAAAAGATGGAAGGACAAAAATTAGAAGAAAAAAGTCCACTCGAACCCATTCTTAATTGTAGATATTTGTAGATACTGTTTAAAAAAAACAAAAAACAATGGAAGTACAGTTGTCCTGCGCTTAAGAATAAAAAGGGAAGGAAAAAATTGGCAAAATCTTACTAAAAGACAACCTAAAATTTTTGTGTCCTAAGAACTCAGCTTGGTAACCATCAGGTTGGAAGCTTTAAAACATGGTCAAACGAATATGGACTAAGCTCTTTTTACAGGTAGGGTCCTACCAAACTGCTGCCAGCCCTCAAGAAAGGTGTAACCTAATATTACAATGGCAATTGTGCCTAATGTTCCAATTAGATTAGGCCATTTAAAAGTGCACTTAAAGACAAGGACTTCCAAATCAAATAAACAGAATGAAATGCCTGTTTTAAAATATTGTAACTGTGAAACAAAGAGAAAACAAACTGAAGTCACAGAACTCGTCCCAGTAGGGTGAAAAGCTTTAGATCAGTGGTTCTCAACCTTGGCTGCACATTAGAATCACCTGGGAATCTTTTTAAAATCCTAATTTCTGGGCCTCATCCTCCGGAAATTCTGTTTCTTTGTTACTAATGTTGTGGCCCCACCCCATAGCAAAGAAACAAAATTTCCGGAGGATGAGGCCCAGAAATCAGGAAAACCTGACCAGCAATCATTTGGGGCAGCGGTCAGGCTGGTTAATCAAGTTAAAGATTGAAAACAGGGCAGGGTCTCTTGGGTGGACCTTTCACTGGGGACCTTTTTACACAATTGTGGGTAAATGGTCAGGGAATAGAAAAGAGAAACTTCCAGGACTCCTGACTCAAGCTTCAATTAGATTAAAATAATATAGAATATAGGGATTGATAAAATTATGAAAATTTGAATGTTTAAGCAAGCTTTATGTGAAGTTACTGGGTCTCTTTTACCTGATCTATTATAGAGGTGGACATTGTCTCTCACTGGGAAACATTTCCCCTGCCTTTTATAAAACGAAAGGCATATAAATTCACTGCTCAAGCAATATTAATTAGACATGCTAAAGAAGAAGAAAAAATGTTTCATTGAGTGATTGTTGGAAAGAGCAAATTAGAAATTAAAGAGATAAAAGGTACCTAAAATAAAAGACTGTATGACTGACATTACTCCTTACAGATGATTTTCCTCAGATAGTTTTCACTCCTTGGTCTAAGGCCAAATCTATAGGCCATAATTAGATAATTCTTAAACTCAGGGAGGATGCCCAAAAGTTTTTGTAAATGGATTACCTCATGAGCCCAGTGAGAGAGAGAAATAAAGTTTCACACTGTTCCTTCCTTCCCAAATCCAGACAAATTGATTATTGATCCTCTTTCTCCCAGGGATAGCTATTGCCTGTGTCCTAAGTGCTTGGAGTGGCTTTCTGCTTGCCTGGGACATGCAGACTGTCAGTGTTTTCTTTTGCCTATCAGAGCAAATGACTCTGGAAGGCAATGACTTCTGCATCCTCTTCATTCAGTGGGGAAGGAAGAAACTTTTCCTCTACCCTCACGGTTCTTTCGGCTGGTCTAATAATCAAATACACATGAGACAGAGTAACAAGAGAAAATAACCAAATTTAAAACATCTACTGGTACATGGAACCCCCCATACATGAGAGAGTGAGAGACCTTACACACATGAGAGGTTCAGGGATAGAAAGTTAAAATGAGGTATACAGATGTCCCCCCTAAAAATGTATTCACACTTTAACAGCTGATAGCTCAATTTTGAAAATGGAATGTATTTAATAAACTTCCTTTATAATTATGCAAAGTGTGAGTATACATTTTGGGGGGATAGCCTATATAAGGCACTCTGACCAAGTATAAGAGAAGAGGCCCTGGGGGCAGCTTCAAGAGGTCATTACAGAACTATAGGGAGAGAAGATGTTTAGAATTAGAAATTTGCCCTGCCCTATAGATAGGCCATAGTTATTTCTAGTAATAACTCTTATTATGGGCAAGGCCCCTAGTTCTTTGAGAGGTAAAAGTTTCTCATAAGCCTGCAATGTCTTAATGCCTTGAGCTCAAAATAATTCACATTGCAAAGTAGCACATTTGGGGATGCCTGTTCTGAGCCTCTACAAGTCCATGATATTGTTTAATACTGCCAGAAATATTGTCCAAGCTGAAACCTGACAAGACACTTGAAAAGATTTAATAACTTTTTGGCTCAGTGGTTGGAGCCTTGGCCCATGAGCCAAAGTGTCTCAGGTTTGATTCCCGGTCAAGGGCACATACCTGGGTTGCACGTTTGCTCCCCGCCACTGGTCGGGATGTGTGCAGGAGGCAGTCAATCTATGTGTCTCTCTCACGTCGATGGTTCTCTCTCCCCCCTCCCCTTACACTCTGAAAAGCAATGAAAAGAATATCATCTGAGGATTAACAAAACAAATTTGGAAAAATTGGAAGCTAAAGATTCAAAGCCCAATGGGAACTTTTAAAAAAGCCTCCTCCCCTAAGCTAAAATAAAGAATATATACCCAGAGGAAAAGAAGAAAATTAGGAAGATGTAGTTGTCACAATTGTATTGTAGTTACAACACAGTTCTTTGGGGAATTGAGAACAGTTGCCATTACCTTACAAATCTGTGAAACCAGAAATGCAACTATAGAAGTCGTTTAAACCCTGTGACTTGGGACCACTGAGAACTAAAACTGTCCTTTTCCCAACGTCATTCATTAAGAGCTCAAGTTGGACAACTTGATGGAAGCTTCAGAGAAATCACCACTACAGCTCTTATACGGACAATCTTTTTGCCTATTGCAGAAAGATCACCAGAGACATTCAAACTTCAAACCAAGAAAATCCATCAAATTGTCACTGCCTGCCTTCAATCCCTTTGAAAAATGATTCGAGCCAGATATCTAGAAATCTTCTTGACTGCTTTCAGAATTCAGAAACTGGGATTATAGTCTGCTCAATCATTAACTATAGTTTTTCTTTTGTTTCTATAAGGATTCCTCCTAAATACTTGATTGTTTGCACCGTAGGCCTAACTTTGGAACTCAGCTGCATCACTGGTTCCTGAAATAAAACTGTTTAATTAAACTGATCTATTTTCAAGACAAAGACTCTTTTACTGAGATATGGAACAATCTATCAACCTAGTTTCTAGAATATAACTTCTCAGGAAGTTTCAAAGGCAGGACTGAAAGGGTTCAAAAGAGGCCACCCCAAGATGTGCCCCTTTGGCATGTGAATTATTTTGAGTTGCAGCCTTGTGAGAAACTTTTACTACTCCCTTATAGAATTTAAATGGGGGGCCTTGCCCATAATAAGAGTTATTACCAGAAATAACCAGGGCAAACTTTTAATTACTGAACATGTCTGTTCTTATTGTTTTGCAATAACCTTCCTCTCCTCTGAAGCTCCTAAGTGCCTTACCTTATCCTTACTTCAGCAGGTTATATATACACTAGAGGCCCGATGCACAAAATTCGTGTGAGGGGCTCGGCCGTCCAGAAGGACATCTGGTCTAATTAGCATATTATGCTTTTATTATTATAGATCATTTTCCCTTTCTGTTTCTGAACCTCTCATGTATGTGGGATCTCTGACTCATGTACTAGTACGTGGGTTCTCACACAGAGGTAATTAAATTTGTTAATCTGTCTCATGTAGATCTAATTATTAGAAGCTGAAAGAACCTAGGAGGGTAAAAGAAAATTTCTTCTTCCCTCACACCAGAAAATTTGATTGTTTAATGTATTGCTGAATAGTTTTTATGGGTCTATTATTTAATAGCTGTTTTACTTGTAAAGCTACTGTTGCAAGAGAGCTTAGATCATCTAAACTACAGGATGAAAAATAAGATTAGATCAATTTCTTAGGAGATTCTTTTCCAAAATTTATACAAGCCTAAACTAAGTCATTTAAGTCACTTTGCCTGCCTCACAGTGGAATTGATCATTGTATTTATCATTTGTTCAGAATTGAGTTTTAAACACTTTGAATACAGTCATGTGCCACTTAATGACAGGGATTCATTCTGAGAAATGCATCATTAGGTGATTTTGTCATTGTGTGAATGTTAGAGAGTGCCCTTACACCAATCTAGATGTTATAGCCTACTACACACCTAAACTATTTTTGTAGGGAAGGAAAAATAATTTTACCTCTACCCTTAAGCGTTCTTGGCTAAACAGCCCTGTAATAAAATACAGATTAACAGGAGAAAAACAAACAAAAGTTTAATAGCATGTACACTTCCTTTAAACATGGGAGAGACAGGAAAACTGAGTAAACTGTCAAAATGGCTGAAGCCACTACCTTAAAGATCATCTTCAGCTAAAGACAAAAGAAGATGTTGGGGGTCTAGGGAGTCATTTATTTTCCATCCACTTCTAGAAATTGTCTGTATCATGGTGGCTCATCTACCTTGTAGGAAGTTTGCTTGTTTGTCAATCTAATAAAGGAAAAGCCCAGTACACAAGAGTAAGTTTGTTATGGAGATTTAAGTCATATACTTCTTCACTGAGATGAGGTCATCCCCACCTTCCAGGTATAGAGAGCAAAACACCCTTACAAATGGAGATTTCTTAAAATCTAAATGTCCTTTGTTTTATTTTTGTTGACACTATTACAGATGTCCCCCTTCCCCCTCCTGGCCTTCATCACGCTGTTGTTTGCAAATGTGGGCTATGGATATATGTTTTTTGGCTATCTCTTCACAGGGTAACTTCTACTTGGTTTTCAGAGCTTCTCCCATATATGCTGTTTAAAATAAAGTTAACCAGCCTAGCATAATCCTTATGCCAAATAGACATATTTGGGGGTAACAAATTCAGTTCCCCTTCAGCTCCTAGGCTATAAACCTATAAAGCATGTTACTGTACGAAATACTGTAGGCAATAGTAACACAATGTGAAGTGTTTGTGTGATGTGTTGCACTACAGTGTCACTAGGCAAAAGGAAATTTTCAGCTCCGTTATAATATTATGGTACCACTTGACTATATGTAGCCCCTTATTGACTGAAATGTCATTATGTGGCACGTGACTGTATTTTATTTTGCTTATCACACAGGGAGACAATACAGGGAGAAAAGCCTGGTGTCCTTTTTTATGAGTATATTTTCATCCATTTTCAGTGCTCACAAAGGAGCCAGATCACACTTGGGTGAGTCTCCACTGCCATTTACAAATGAAAGCATTCAAGCAAGGTTTTCTTACCCAAGGAAGCACATGTACAAAAAATCTTTACATTTGACTTAACTAATGTTGCTAAATACATATTTGGGTACATGTCACCCACTTTCGCCCATGCCAACCTTTGACATATAACTGTATAACTAAAGTCCTAAAATTGTACAGATACACTACAAATTGGTAACATAAACAAGGATAATTAGGGATTTGTTTTGTATCTTTCCCTTTTGCAAGTGCTTTTGTTGATCTAGCTACTTATCTTCATCTGCCTTATAAAGAGAAATCCTGGAATGGTTCTTGACACTTTTTCTCGGTTATACAGCTATTAAAAATGTCAAATATTCAGATCACTTTCTAAATCTTCATTATTACCTTACTATGTGCAGCTACTAATTAAACATTTCCTATTCACATGAAGTTTGTGGGAAGTTTGTGGCTTGGTTTAAATTCTTGTTCTTTTGTATTGTTCTGTATGCTTATTCAAGTGCTTGGTCTGAAATGGGGAGATATTAATGATCCATATTTATGTATACTAACATCCAACATTAAGTGAACGCTTATGTGTCAGGCCTTATTTTATGTGCATTTTCATTTATTCTTCCCAGAACATAAATCCAGTAAGTAATAGAGCTAGCCTGGAACCCAGGCCTGGCTTCAAAGCTTGGCTCAGCCATTACAGTAGCCTATTTAGTAGTTTTCTGGATTAAGCCTGTACCTCTTTTTTGAGCCTTCTTGGTCCTGATCATTACAAAACCTCTGCAACTCATCCTGTAATCTAGTTTCATAAAATAGCAAGCCTTCTTGAAGTTTTTGTCTTTCAATTATTTTCCATTCACTTCTAGATAAGAAACTGCATGCCTGTGTCATGGTGACTCGCCTACCTTGTAGAAAGTTTGTGTGTTCTTCAGTCTAAAAAAGTGGTTCAGAATTACATTTTTATGTACTTACATGCCAGTAAGATAAAGGAGCTGTTTAATGAAGGTCTTATAAGGTTGGTGTTTTTTTCCTCCCTTCTACTCTTTATAGGGTAAAAGGTACAAATGGGATGCAGAAACTCAAGGATGGATTCTTGGTTCTTTTTTTTATGGCTACATCATCACACAGATTCCTGGAGGATATATTGCCAGCAAAGTGGGGGGAAAACTGCTGCTAGGATTTGGGATCCTTGGCACTGCTGTCTTCACCCTGTTTACGCCCATTGCTGCAGATATCGGAGTTGGAGCTCTCATTGCACTCAGAGCACTGGAAGGACTAGGAGAGGTAATTTTTTTCTCTCTTCTGGTTTTATTCTTGCTCTATATACCTTTCTTGTCTTTTTAAAGATACCATTCTTTGGTATGAATATGAACCAAAAACTAATATTGGAAGATAATAGGGATTTATTTTTTAATGAGAAAGATGATTAACTGGAAAATCACCTGAGTAGATTTCCTTTATGGTCAATAAAGTCTCGAGTGGGAGCACCCTGACATTGGAAGCTTTACTGAAAGAGCAGAGAAAACATTTTCCAGGAGACATTCCATAGCTCTCTCTTTTACTTTAGGAGCTAATAAAATAAAACACTATTAAAACAGTTAAGACAGACCTCTGGAACTTTTGCCATAGTTTATCTCTGCTGTGTCAATGATTGCACCTAAAACACACTTTACACAGTAGATTATTGAATTACCTTTTTACTTTTAAATTTGTTGCTTATTCAAAGAACTTCCTCTATATCATTTGTTCTTTTTTTCTGGTGCTTTAACTTAGATAAATTATTTTATTTGTCATTTTATGTAAGTTTCTTTGTTTCTGTGATTCTTCTGTTCTTTCTGTTGCTTTTAGAATTATTAATTTTTATGTCTTTTCTTCCTCCCCTCCTAAGATATTTATCATTTTAAAATTTTTTAATTCCTTATCTTTTTTTCTTTCCACTTCTCCTTAGCATTTCCTTTTTGTACCTCCATCTTTAAATAAGGATTTCTTTTTGTTTCTTTTAACTTCTACCCATGAAACCAAGGCATAGATTAGTTTTCTCTCTCTTAACACTTCTCTAACCCAAGCAAAATAGTGGCCTCTGGATTTGGTGTAGAGCATGAAGTTATTTCAGGTAGTAATATATTATGCTATGTTAGAAAACCATTAACTGGAGTCATAAAAACAGAGTTTGAATAATACCTTCACTGTGAAAATGTTAGGTAAGTCCTAATGTCTAGGCCTCAATTCCATCATTTTTTTAAAAATTGGGACTAAAATACCTGCCCCATATTCAATCACAGCTCAAATGGATAACGATTGCTAGAGTACTTTGGAAATTGCCAAGTACTAAATTAATTTAAGCTTTGATCACTCATCCAAACATTTTTATTTTGTCCTTATCAAATAGTGATGTACTAAGTAAATCCCTCTTAACTACAAAATAAAAATTATCCCTGTAATACCAGGTTCCTCTTCTCCTTACCTAAGTAGATTATACTTAATTGTAGCATATTTTCTCTGTTCCAGGTATTGAATCTCCTTGCAGCATGTATTCTCATATTTTAGCACACTTTCTAATGATGCTACTAATTTAGCACTATAACATATTAATTGTATTACTACTGCTATCTCAAGTGACTATTTTATTTCTGAATAGAATTTAAGTTGTGTTTATTCTGAGGCTCTTTGTCTTTCTTTATTCTTCTAATATGTATCACATGTACATCGCCTCATCCATAAAATTAGGTCAGCATCTCTCATCCCTAGCATCTGATTCACCATAAAATATACCTACATTGTGCCTAGGGTTTTATAATAAAGTTTTCCACAATATAATCTTGGTAGACATTTCTGAATGTCTTATGATTTATTCTATAATGACTCCTCCTCTTGCTCCATGATACAGATTATTGCCTATTTGGAATGCTGCCTAAGTCATTTTTGCTTCTATTAGTCATTTTTGCTTCTATTAGTATTTCTTCTTTGGGAAAGAATTAGCAGAAAGTACAAAGTAATAAAGCATATATTCTTCTCTCCATTAATAATAGCACTAGTACCATTTATTTTTACAACAATCATGCAAGATAGGGAGCATCTGTTTTACATATAAAGAAACTGAAGTTCAAGGAGATTGAGACTACACAAAGACTATACACACTGTAATTGAATGTATTCCCCACCCCCCCCAGACCATTTTTTTTTTATCAATTAAAATCAACTTAAATTTCTTCCAGTATCCCAAAGTATTAGCTCAGTATTTTTAAAAGTTATATTGGTGCCCTGTCTGGTTTGGCTCAGTGGATAGAACTTCGGCCTGCGGACTCAAGGGTCCCAGGTTCAATTCCGGTCAAGGGTATGTACCTTGGTTGCGGGCACGATCCCCACTAGGGGGTGTGCAGGAGGCAGCTGATCGATGTTTCTAACCAATAAAAATATATTTAAAAAATAATTTTTAAAAAGTTATATATGTTGGTAACATTTCCATTTCATTCAGGCCTTTAATAAAGTGAATGAGTAAAATTAACCTTGAGAGGGATCTTTTATGTCATCATTCAGTCTGTTCTTTTAGATTTATTATAACCTTTACCTTAGTCCTCAAATCAGTTGATAGAATTCACAAATCATTGTTCAGATTTTGAAAGTACTTCATATAAGGTATTGTCACTTAACACTATAAAGACATTTCCCTTTATGGAACCCGATTCTGGTTTGATTCTTATCCAGAAATTTCTCTTGCAATAAAATTCAACTGAATTTAAAACATTAGCACAACTACCTTATATTTCATCAGAAATATCCTTTCCCCTCCTCAGGGTGTTACATTTCCAGCCATGCATGCCATGTGGTCTTCTTGGGCTCCCCCTCTTGAAAGAAGCAAGCTTCTTAGCATTTCATATGCAGGTGAGATAACTATTCTTATAAAAAATTTTGCTATAATTGGTTATGTACATAACAACCTTGGAGAAAAGTGCCTCATATCATATAATGTCAGATGCCTCCTTTGGGGGAAAATTAACTTTTGGGGGTATAACTTTATTTTTCATTTTTTTCTTTGGCTCAACTATATAAAGCAATGTGGCTTAACTAACTAATGTTATTTTCTTCTACCATAATTTATTTTTAAAAATGTTGACTTCCCAGATATCCTATATAAAAAAGGCTAATATGCAAATCAACCAAACGGTGGAACAACTGGTTGCTATGATGTGCACTGACTACCAGGCGGCAGATGCTTAACTCAGGAGCTGCCCCCTGGTGGTCAGTGTGCTCCTATAGGGGTGCACCACTCAGCCAGAAGCCCTGAGCCAGGCTTATGGCTGGTGAGCACAGTGGCGGTGGCAGGAGCCTCTCCTGCCTCTGTGGCAGCACTAAGGATATCTGACTGCCAGCTTAGGCCCAGTAAGCCATCAGTCGGATATCCCCCGAGGGTTCCCTGACTGCAAGAGGGTGCAGGTCGGGCTGAGGAACCCCCCCGCCCAAGTGCATGAATTTCATGCACCAGGCCTCTAGCTGGTATAGAAAATGCTATGGGGTTTTTTGTGGGGGTTTTTTATTGTTGTTAATCCTCACCGGAGGACATTTTCCCCATTGATTTTGTTTTTAGAGAGAGTGGAATGGAGGGGGAAGACAGAGAAAAACATCTGTGTTAGAGAGACACAGCCATTGGTTGCCTCCTGCATGCTCCCCAACCTGTGCTGGGGATTGAGCCTGCAACTGAAGCACATGCCCCTGACCGGAATCCACCTCCAACCCTTCAGTCTGAGGGCCAATGCTCTAATCACTGAGCAAAACCAGCCAGTGTGAGGATGCTATGTTTTTTTCTAAAGTCCTATGGCTGGAAAATTGAAGGCTCATTCTTAAATTGTGATTTCTGATTTTATCGTCTAATGCACATATCATGACTCTCAACCCCTCTCTTCATACATCTTTTTTCTATGCATTTACTTGCCATCATTTTTATCTATAAGTGAGATAGTATAGGTTTTATATATGAATTATAATTTTACCAGATTACACAAGAATTCGAGCCTTCTATTAACTGAATTAAATCTTTTTTACCTGACTGCTATTAAATACAGAAAGGCTTCTCTGTGGTGACTTACAAGCTAAAATCTAAAGGGTAAGAATGAACTAGTCATGCAAAGAGCAGAAAAAAGATCATTCCAGCCCATCAGAACAACATGTACAAGGGCTCTCAGGCAGGAAATACATAAGGGTTCAAAGAAATGAAAAACCACTACAAGTGGCTAGAACATAATGAATAAAAGGAATATTACATAAAAGCTTAGAGAAATAGACAAGAGCCAGATAATATCAGGCCTTATAGGCTACAGGAAAGAATGAGGATTTTCATTTCCAAGATAGAATGCGGAGATATCAGAGGGTCTTAGTTTTTGGTTTTGTTTTTTTTTTTCAATCCTCACCCAAGGAAATGTTTTTATTGATTTTGAGAGAGAGAGAAAGGGAAACATCAATCGGTTGACCCAGGGATCAGATTCACAATCTAGGTGTGTGCACTGACCAGGAATTGAACCCACCACCTTTGGTGTATGGGATGATGCTCTAACCAACTGAGGCACCCTGCTAGGGCATAGATATCAGAGGTTTTTAATCAAAAGAGAGACATAATCCAATTTATATTTTAAGAAGATGATTCTTACAGCTGTATAGAAATTAACATGAGAAATCTGATTATAAGTTCAAGAACAGGTACTATCTGCGGTTCCCCTTCACCAATTGAATACAGTCTAACCTCGAATTATTAGTCAACATTTTTTATACGCTTCACCACTTCATGTCTGAACCATGTCCAGCATGGTCAGTGGTGAACCTGAGGAGGGGTGGTAAAGGATTAAAGAAAACAGACAAGAGAATACATTTGGGGATAGATGGATCACTGTGCCTGGTTGAGGATACACTGACACAGCCTGTAAGCCAAAGCTTTATTTTATAGTCAGGTCACACAAAGCAAAACAAGGACAAGATGTTTACAGTGTTCTTGTGAGTTTCAAATCTGCTGCTTTCCTGTTGTTGCCATTCTCTGAAGTTTTATCTAGCTTTGTTTTGGCAGCACTTACTGCACCTCCCGCCGCCCACATCTCTTAGCTACCTCAAACTGTAGGGTCCAACTATAAGGTCAAGCTTACAACTATAGCCTTTGGCTATAACCGTGCTGGAAGGGCTTTGCCCTCCAAGCTGGGACTTGTATGTGGCTTTGCCACAAGTCAATCCAAGGCTTGATCCTGTCCGAACACTATAGCCACTCTCCACACACGTCAATCAGCCTATGCCCTGGCACATAGTACCTGGCATGGAGAACATATTCAGTAACTATTCGACTTGTTTTTCCAGCCTTTATCTTCTTTCCCTTCAACCAGAGTTCCCAAATCCACTCTCTGCTTTTCTACTTTCTTGACTCATCCTATTACACCTCCCTCTGTATCTTCTTACCTTGTTTCTATGGGTCTAAATTTTAGCCATCTTTTCAAAGCCCACTGCTGCTTCTTATATCTTTTCCTGACTTCTTAAAGTCAGAGGTGATCTGTCTCATATTTGAACTTTCATATTGCTCTGTGACACTTAACACTTTCTAAGCAACCAAACGACTGGTTGACTGGTTGCTATGATGCGCACTGATCACCATTGGGCAGATGCTCAATGCAGGAGGTGCCCCCTGGAGGTCAGTGTGCTCCCAGCCAACCTCCTGTGGCTGGCCAACCTCCCATAGTCCCTCCCCCTGGCCAGCTGGCCCCAATCGGGACTGGGCGAGATGGCCCTGATCACCCCCGATTGCCGACCAGACCAAGGGACCCCACCCATGCGTGAATTTGTGCACCGGGCTACTAGAATAATATTAAGACCACAACTTGAGCCAAGAAACAATATCTGATTATTTTAGCTCCGATCATACCCACTAAGGTGTCTTGTGTATGGCAGTTAAAATTAATTTTATTTATTTCTCTGAAACAATTGTTTGTAACATATTGTGGACAAATTAGATTATTACAAGTTTCATTCTTATTTCATTAAGTATGCTGCTGTAGGTTATGTTTATCAGCCTTAGAGACCACCTTTGAACCTCAGATGCCTGGATTCCTAACACATGTGACATTTACCCATTCATATTATAATAGGTCTTATATTGATAGATGCCTTCTAATGCAATAGCTACATAGTTGTAACTAATGGAAGTACATATTAACGTATACATTTTACATATTGTGGATTTTCTGGTAAATGATTCCTTAAGAAAATGGATTGTTTGTATTTACGTGTGACTAATTCAGTTCTTGTAGGATCTGAATCATTCTTTCTCTTCTCCATTACTTGTTACCCATCTTCTTTAGCAATAAATGGGTAACAAAGTCTTTGTTCATCTCTCCAAAGTTTACAAAGTCTTTGTTGTTATTTTAGGAGCACAGCTTGGGACAGTAGTTTCTCTCCCTCTTTCTGGAATAATTTGCGTCTATATGGATTGGACTTATGTCTTCTACTTTTTTGGTAAGTTCATTGAAAATTTTAACCAAAAATTATAGTGTAACGAATCCAAAATGTAATAGTAGTCTTATAATTGGTTAAAATATATATATTCCAACTCACTGAAGTAATCATCTCCAAAATCACAAAGCTCTAAAACACTGATAACCTATTTTTCAAGTTGATATGGTCAAAATGATCTGGCTGAGTTTTGACCTGATATTAGTGTGGGGATATTTCTCAATAGAAACTGCTGTTGAATCCAAGACTTAAAGCTATACTTACTATCAAAAATTACTATGTTGAATATTATAAAAATGTATATTTTGAAAATTTTCTTCTCAAGCAAGGTAGGAAGCTTTCACTTGTTAGTTTTAATTTTGTCTCAGGGCCTTTTACTTCTCAGTATCATTAGCATAGTGATACATGTTTTCAATAAATTAGATTGCCACAAAGACATTTTATGCAGGAAATCTAACTGCAATCACAACAAAAGGAAACCAACACAAAACAAAGCAGATACCTGTGGAAATAATAGCTTGTGGAAATTTATATTTTAAAAGGTTTGTCAGCTTGCTCTTTCTCTCTCTGGAGCACACCCATGCCTTTTCCCCTCTCTGTCTCTCTGCCTTTCTTTTTCCTAAGCTCCAGGGCCTTCTTTTGTTTTTGTTGGTGTGGTTTTTTGGGGGTTTGGTGTGGTTTTTTTTGGGGGGAGGGGGGTCTCTTCTTTTTTTGTTAATAATTCTTCATTCTTGAAAGTATTACATATGTCCTCTTTTTCCCCCATTGACCCCCTCCAGCCAACCCCCATCCTGCTCCCCAGGTCTAGGGCCCTTCTTTTGTCTCTAACTTGTTTCCTGAGCCCACAAAGCTCAGCTGGTTCTATAGCTCACTTCTTCTACCTCTGACTTTCTAAATAAACTTTTGCAAATAAATAAAAATAAAAGATTTGTCTGGTATACTCTGAAAGGCAGAGTCATATGGTCAAAAGTTGTTCTCTTCAAAATGTATAGGAAATAATACAGATAGCAATTATCCCATTAAAGAATTATGAGAGGAACTTGAAATAAAAACTAAACTGAAACCAATATACATTGATTTTATAATTACATAATTTTTTCAACACTGTAAAAACTACTGTTGGTGCATTCTAATTTTATTTATTATTTTTCTATTTTAAGGTATTGTTGGAATCATTTGGTTTGTTTTATGGATCTGGTTAGTTAGTAATACACCAGAAACGCACAAGACAATCTCTCACCAGGAAAAGGAATACATTCTTTCATCGTTAAAAAATCAGGTATTGACTTTGGCATATTTTAAAAATAATTTTGAAACTTTTTTTCTTCAGAAATAAAATACCAATTGTTTTTGTTTTTTTACCACGTTGCCATCTTAACCAGAAGCCGAAGATCCCAGTTTTTAACAGATATTTTCATTATGCATGCTCTAGGCAAAATGGAACAGGCAAATGAAATAAATGTACAAAGTATTGGTTTGTTTTGCTGGAGAAAATCTAATTCTCTCTAAAACCTATGAAAAAATTAATTTTTAAAGTTATTTTAAACCTTCTAGAGCAGCAGTTTTCAACTTTTTTCATCTTATGGCACACTAATTACCAAAATTCTGTAGCAGATGAAAAAATGTATATATTTTTTGCTAATCTGACCAAAGAAATAGTATAATTTTGATTCTTTACACCAGATGGCTATTGTTGTGGTAAGGGAAAAGAGGTCAGTGCTCCTGACTAAATAGTCAGATATTGCATGTTTTGAAAATTCTTGTGGCACACTGGTTGAAAATTACTGTTCTAGAGTAATTATCAGGCGAATCTTAAATATGTTTTCTTCTTAATTAGTAGAAAATAAAATGTGTTATTATGAAAGGAATCTTATAGCTACACTAGAGGCCCAGTGCACAAAATTCGTGCACCAGGGGGCAGGGTGGTGGGTCCTTCAGCCTGGCCTGTGTGCTCTCACAGTGCAGGAGCCCCGCGATTGATCACCCCAAAGAGGTAGGTCCCACCCACCCATCCGGGGCTCCTCGATGGATTGCTCCAAAAAGGTAGGCCGGAGCCGAGGGACCTGCCTCCGTGCTGTGCATGCAGCATCAAGCCCCGCCCACCCAATGTGCATGCAATCTCCTGGTGATCACTCGTTATGGTGTGAGGGCATCACGACCACATAGGCTTTTATTAATAGGATTCTAAATGGTAGCTGTTAGAAAACTAGTATGTTTTTATCTGTATTTTAAATGAGTGTGATTTAATGATGATAGCATATTTAATATATATACTTATTTGCCCCTCTACAGTAGATCTTTAGAAAAAAACATCTTATTAAAGCTAGATTTCTATCACTTAATCAAACACAGTAGCAAGTCAGAAATAAAAGTCTGTCATAATTTAATATAAGAAATACTCAAGCCATGAAAACAAAATATTTGGCCCTAGTTGCGTTGGCTTAGTGGACCGAAGGGTCCTGAGTTCAATTCTAGTCAAGGGCATGCACCTTCAATGCAGGCTCCACCTTGGTCAAGGTGCATGCAGGAGGCAACTAATCACTGGGTTTCTCTCACATCAATATTTCTCTGTCTTTCCCTCTCTCTTCCATTCTCTCTAAAAATTAATGGAAAAATATCCTTGGGTGAGGATTAAAAATATATATATTTGCCTTTTGGGGAAAATAAAAGATAATCTGAAATCATTAGGAAAAATTAAAATATATATAGTCCTTTCTTAGCTTTATTAATGGCTTCAGAGTCACTTTATTAGTTTAAGAACATAAAATAATTCATTTGAAACTTTTGCCCAATAAGTTACCACTATTGATATTTTCAATGTTTATAGAAAGTATAGGCAGGTAGAATTTAAACATTTACTCATTTACATTTCTTTTAAGTTTTTAAATTTTGCTACAAATGTATCTACAAACTGCTGAACTTTAGAAAAATATGGCATATCTTGTTCTTTGCCAAAGGTCAGCAAAAAATTAGAAGAAATCAGCGATGTAATAAGGAAAGTTACTTTGAGATCTTAGTGTCCTTCATGATGTTAATCAAATGTATCACCCACTTTTTTCCTTGAAGAAACCAATAAAAAGAATTTAATGCCATGTTAACAGGTCTTGCCACATAAAACTTTATATGTTTGTCACATTTTCTCAGCATTGCTGGGCAACAGCGAGCTTCTATTATTATTTTCATGGACTTATGAAACTTTTTAGTTTTAGATTTTTTCCAAAGCTTTCTCTACTTCATGTGTGTCTAAATCTGTCCATTATCCAAACCTACGGCTAATTTGTTCTTTCATATGTTTCAGAAAGTAGAATATTCAGAAGCAAGAGGAGTTAGAAGGATTAAGTTTCATAGAACCCCAAACTGCATTCTTAAATCAGATGATATCATAGTTGAAATGTCATAAAATAATGTGTTTCGTGAAACTTCACCTTTAAATCTTGGATCCAAGAGATCTAGATCATCTGCTGTACTTTGTTCATCCTTTAAACATTTTTTGACAATTTACAATGTCCTAGTTTCTTTGTCAGGTACTGAGAGCTTAAAAGATAAGAGAAAGAAAATGAACAAGACATGGTTCTTGTGGGATCTGTGATCTCCAGAGGGAGACAGACATGAATGAACAGAATTTCAATATAGTGTAGTCTGCATGATGCAGTGCCGTAAGACAGACACATAAGCTCTGGCCTGTGTGGCTCAGTTGGTTGGAGCGTTGTCCTGTACACCAAAAGGTGGCGTGTTCAATTCCTGGTCAAGGCACATACCCAAGTTACAGTTAGATCCCATAAGCAGGAGGCAACTGGTGGATGTTTCTCTCCCTCCCTCTCTCCCTCTCCCCCAGCTCCCTCCCTTCCTCTCTCTAAAATCAATTACATAAATTAAGTAATATTTTTTTAAAAAACAGATGCACAGGAAATCTTTGAAACAGAAGGCAGGGCGTCTCAGCCAGCCTGGGACATGTCATAAGTCCTCTGGTATCCGTGCCCCCCTGCCAAAGATCATTACGAACATACCTATAGCGGAACAGAATTGGGTTTCTTGATTTGTTTTAGTGAGAGAGAAAGCACATCATGAGGAACCATAGGGCATCTCAGTGAGAATTAGGAGCTTGTTATAATTTAGACTTGGATTCATTGACTTTGGGGAGGATTTAAAGAACTGTTTTGGTGTCAGTAGCAATTCTATAATTATCTTAATTTTTTTCTAGAAGGTGGGCTAAAGCTGTTAGCCAGTAGAGGAGATTTTTGCTCCTTTTTTGTGGTTCATAGCATTCTTATTTTGTCTGTGTTCAGACATGATTATAGAGTGGTCTTGTTTTTGTCTCATTCCATCATGTTTATAGAATGGCTTTGTTCAAGTTCGATGGTTGAACACCAGGACCTAGTTGTTACAAGCAGGCAAGCTCAGGTGACAATAGCCTGAGGATGCTTTTTTCTTTCTCACTAATAAAAGCTTTATATGATCAGTCTAAAAAGGGAAATTGGAGTTAGCCAGACAGATTGGGGAAGTGAGAGACGTGCAGGCATTCCAGGCCAAGTACATGGTGCAGCGAAGGCACAGGAGACAGGGTAATATCTCAGGAAGTCAGCAGTTAGGGAGGGCTAAAAGTAAAAAGCAAAGAGCAGCAGAAGATATAGGAGGTAGGCAGAAGTCAGATCAGAGGGTCCCCTGTGTCTCACTGAGGAGTTCAGATTTTATCGTGCAGGCACTGGGATGCCATGAATTGTTTGTAAGCTTGGTGACGGGATGAGGCATTTTAGAGAACTTACACTGACAGCTGTGTGGAGAGAAGACCTGAGCCAGATAGGCGAGGTTCCAGTTAGATGCTTTCTTACTTATTAAGCTCAGAAAAAGTCAATGCTTACAGGCAGAAATGTGATTTCATTCTTACAGTTGGTAGATCTTACATTTATGGCAGCATGTATAGTTCTAATTCTGATTTAGAAATTGTTACAAAAAGAGCAATAAAATCTTCGGGGAAGTCTACAAGTAAACTCCCAACGCCAGCTCATAACTAGTGAGCTCTATACTTGTGAGTGCTTTAAGATCATCAACATCTCTGTTTTAAAGATTTCTCTTTAATAAATTATAAACAGACATTACCACTTCACCCATAGAGGTTTTCTTTCCTAGAGATCTTGTATTGGTTTTTTCTTTTCTTTACTTAATTCTTGAGAACAGCATGTTTTATAACTGTTTTTGCTTTTATACTAAGAAAGAGTATACAATTTGGCAACATTATTAAGTAAATGGGGACCTTGGTTTGAACAGTTAGTTGCTATAAATTAAGAACATCTATTGCATGCAACTTTTTTCTAAATCAATTTGTTGTTACTTGCATTTGACAGGAAAACGTTTTTTTGTGAAGTTGCACATAGAAGATACTCAATATATGTTGAATGGCCTTACCCTTCATGTATTCTAGAAAATTAACACATTTTACAACAAATAATTTTTTTGTAGTTATCAGAGCAGCATGTGCCTTGTCTTCCCCAGTTACTGCTGGGAGCAGGATTCTTGTGATATCCCAAGAAAAGGAATTTTCTGAGACTCACACGGGATGATGAGACATAATAGAAAGCTTTATTTCTATGGAATTATATCCCTGGGTTTCCAAAGTCCCATTTCCTATTCCAGTCATAGAAGAAGTGTAGCTGGGATTTCAATAGAGCTGGAAGCAGAGCCAGTGTCCAGACTTTCCCTTCCATGTTGGAGCGGGTCCAGTCCAGCATCAGGGTAGTTTAGCGTGTGTTTCCCACTGCCGTCTTGCAGTCCATTGTGGGGTCCGCATGGCTGTGGGCCATCCAGGCAAAATGAGGAAGCCAAGAATCACAAGAGTCACGAGCCGAGTGCACCAAGAGTCACAAGGGGAACCAAGCGGGTGAATTTCTTTGTTTAGGGGATTATGTATCCTCCTACTTCCATGCGCTGGCAGAGGCCATGCCCCTTATGTACAACTATCTCTGTCTTCAGATGTAACTGACAAGAAAGCAAATTAGCAATTATATTCCCCATATAAGATTCCAGACCTCACTGTTTCATCAGAAATTCCATTATCATTCAAATATCTAAAGAAAATTTGCTTTCAAAATGTTGGCTGGAAAGATGATTTGAGCAATTTAAAATTTTCCTTCCCAGTGTATTTTCATTTATCACCAGTGGCATTTCAGAATAATGTAGAGCTCTCATGTTTTTGCCAACATGTAGGTTAATGAAGCCATAGAGAATGTGTGTGTGGACACTGTTTGATTGACAAGTCTTCTCTAACAGTAATAGTTCAGAATCAATAGCAAGAGAATAATTTCTAGATCTAGAATATCAGAAAAAGCTGTTTTGTACTTCATTAAGGTCTTACCTTAAACCTGTGTCATCCATTACGGTAGTCACAAGCCCATGTGGCTATTAAATTCTTATTTAAACTAACTTAATTAAAAATTTGGTTCCTCTGTTGTGTTAGGCAAAATGCAAGGGCTTAATAGCCACATGTGGCTACTGGTTGCCACACTGAGAAATGCAGCTATAGAACATTTCCATTGTAGAAAATTCTACTAGACAGCACTACCTTAAAACCTTGAAGGATTTTTTAGTGTCTGCTGGATACTTGGATAGTTTCTCTTAGTAACATTTTAAAACATCCTCTTTAACTTGAAACATAATGTATAATGTGAAAATGCTGTAAATTGATCTCATAATTCTTATTGGGAGAAAAGACTTTTGTTTTGTACCCAGTTTACAAATGAACACGAAGCTGTAATATGTGCATATCCTATTCTTTCCAAACCTCACATAATTACCAATTCCTTTTTGTGGAGAGAACATTTAAGATCTGTCTTAGCATCTTTCAAGTATATAATACGGTATTATTAACTTTCGTCACCATGCTGTACATTAGGTTCCCAGAACTTATTCATCTTATAATTAGAAATTTGTACTCTTTGACCAACACTTCCCCCTCAGCCCCTGGCAACTACCATCCCACATGCGTTATATCAAACAGTATTTTTCTCTCTCTAATTTTTTCACTTAGCATAACGCCCTCAAGGTCTAGTCATGTTGCAAATGGCAGGATTTCTTTGTAGCTGATTGTCTAAGTCAATATTCTCCACGGGCTCCCGGACCTCAGCCAAAAGGGGCTGGAGCTGGTTCATAATTGCCTTTAGGGTTCATGGCCGGGACCATGATTTGTATTTGTTTTACCCAATGCACAGGTGTGTGAGGCTCCTCCCAGGCCCCTTGGCAAATGGAGCTGGATCCCACAGCTCCCACAAAGGCACTTTGTCTATGGATGGATGCCAGATGAGTCTAGACAGTGATGGCGAACCTTTTGAGCTTGGCGTGCCAGCATTTTGAAAAACCCTAACTTAACTCTGGTGCCATGTCACATATAGAAATTTTTTTATATTTTCAACCATAGTAAAACAAAGACTTATATTTTTTATATTTATTTTATATATTTAAATGTCATTTAACAAAGAAAAATCAACCACAAAAATGAGTTTGCCTGTCACCTCTGACACGCGTTTCATCTCTGACACGCGTGTCATAGGTTCGCCATCACTGGTCTAGGACATCTTATTTGACTATCTTGCTGATGTTACTCCACTTATCGCTGTTCTTGGTTGGGTGTTTCTCAAAAACATCAGATTATCAAAAATTCAGTTGATATTTATAGGCCGTGAAAATACGCTAGTATGGCTAAATTTGCTTCATTTGTACAAACAAGATTATGCCTAAATACTGTCGAAATGCTATTATCAGAGCCATATATTCTTCCAAAATAATACTGTTAAGCCCTGGCCAGTGTGGCTCAGCTGGTTGAAGCATCTTCCTGTACACCAAAAGGTGGTGGGTTCCGTTCCTGGTCAGGTTGTGGGTTTGATCCCTGGTTGGGGCATGTATGGGAGGCAACGGATCGATGCTTCTCTTTCTCTCTAAAAAAAAATTAAAATAGCCCAGGAGGTGATGGGTCAATTCCCAGTCAGGGCACATGACTGGGTGCAGGCTTGATCCCCAATAGGGGGTGTACAGGGGGCAGCCGCTCAATGATTCTTTCTCATCATTGATGTTTCCACCTTTCTCTCCCTCTCCCTTCCTCTCTGAAAACAACAAAAATATATTTTATAAATTAATTAATGAAAACATCACTGTCACTACATGCAAGTACAT